>NW_019947343.1:0-15900 GCF_002910315.2 Salvelinus sp. IW2-2015 | reverse complement strand
CAATTTAGTGGATGTAAACTTCTGACCCACTGGAATTGTGATACAGTGAATTATAAGTGAAATAATCTGTCTGTAAACAATTGTTGGAAATATTACTTGTGTCATGCACAATGTAGATGTCCTAACCGACTTGCCAAAACTATAGTTTGTTAACAAGAAATTTGTGGAGTGGTTGAAAAACTAGTTTTAATGACTCCAACCTAAGTGTATGTAAACTTCCGACTTCAACTGTATGCGTATGTGATTATTTTAATGAAGGTGATGCCAAAGAAAAATTTCCATCCTGTATGGACAATAACGTTTATTTTATATACTTTGTATCCCCCATTTACTCAAGTGTTTCCTTTATTTTGGGAGTTACATGCACATAACAGTTCATACAAGACTATCCCTCAGTTGTTGGTGATCCTGTGTATCAGACATCTGTATGAACGTACACTTCCTACTCAGGCTGGATAACATTTCAGCAAAACGTTATGTTACTGCTGAACACTCTTATTCAACAAGGAACTTCATTTAAAGGGCAATTCCTCCACATATTCATCATCACCAAACCAGTTTCTACATATGTGAAAACAGCGTGTTTCTATAAACTGTGATTAGAAAGATAAGATCCTAAAAAAATGCTTGTCAGTGACATCACATTTTAGTCATTTATCCAGAGAGACTTACAGTAGAGTGCATACATTTTATTACATTTTTTACATACTGAGACAAGGATATCCCTACCGGCCAAACCCTCCCTACCGGCCAAACCCTCCCTAACCCGGACGACGCTATGCCAATTGTGCGTCGCCCCACGGATCTCCCGGTTGCGGCCGGCTGCGACAGAGCCTGGGCGCGAACCCAGCCCAGCCTGGGCGCGAACCCAGAGACTCTGGTGGCGCAGCTAGCACTGCGATGCAGTGCCCTAGACCACTGCGCCACCCGGGAGATAAAGAGTAAAAAACAGGGTAAAGAGTAAAAAACTGTGATTTTCAAAACCTGCAGTGAGTTTCTAGCCCAAGGTAGGGTATTTTCACGTCACAGCGAATCTCAGTGTTTGAAAGTCAGTGTTTTTAAAATGTGCTTTGATGATGTCATCAGGTATAACTTTTTTATGTTATAGTTTTTCATAAAAAACGTAAAAATGTGCCGTTTTCACATACACTACATGACCAGAAATATGTGGACACCTGCTCTTTGAACATCTCATTCCAAAATCATGGGCATTAATATGGAGTTGGTCCACCTTTGCTACTATAACAGTCTCCACTCTTCTGGGAAGACTTTCCACTAGATGTTGGAACATTGCTGCGGGGAATTGCTTCCATTCAGCCTCAAGAGCGGGCACTGATGTTGGCCAATTAGGCCTGGCTCGCAGTCGGCGGTCCAATTCATCCCAAAGGTGTTCAATTTGGTTGAGGTCAGGCCTCTGTGCAAGCCTGTCATGTTCTTCCACACCGATCTCGACAAACCATTTCTGTATGTACCTCGCTTTGTGCACGGGGGAATTGTCATACTGAAACAGGAAAGGGCCTTCTCAAATCAAATCAAATCAAATCAAATTTTATTAGTCACATACACATGGTGAGCAGATGTTAATGCGAGTGTAGCGAAATGCTTGTGCTTCTAGTTCCGACAATGCAGTAATAACCAACAAGAATCTAACCTAACAAATTCCACAACTACACCTTACACACACACACAAGTGTAAAGGATAAAGAATATGTACATAAAGATATAGAATGAGTGGTGTACAGAACGGCATGGCAGATGCAGTAGATGGTATAGAGTACGGTATATACATATGAGATGAGTACTGTAGGTATGTAAACATAAAGTGGCATAGTTTAAAGTGGCTAGTGGTACATGTATTCACAAAGATGGCAAGATGCAGTAGATGATATAGAGTACAGTATATACATATGAGATGGTAATGTAGGTATGTAAACATTATATTAGTGGCATTGTTTAAAGTGGCTAGTGGTACATTTTTACATAATTTCCATCAATTCCCATTTAAAGTGCTGGAGTTGAGTCAGTATGTTGGCAGCGGCCGCTAAATGTTAGTGGTGGCTGTTTAACAGTCTGATGGCCTTGAGATAGAAGCTGTTTTTTCAGTCTCTCGGTCCCTGCTTTGATGCACCTGTACTGACCTCGCCTTCTGGATGATAGCGGGTGAACAGGCAGTGGCTTGGGTGGTTGTTGTCCTTGATGATCTTTATGGCCTTCCTGTGACATCGGGTGTGTTAGGTGTCCTGGAGGCAGGTAGTTTGCCCCCGGTGATGCGTTCTGCAGACCTCACTACCCTCTGGAGAGCCTTACGGTTGTGGCGGAGCAGTTGCCGTACCAGGCGGTGATACAGCCCGACAGGATGCTCTCGATTGTGCATCTGTAGAAGTTTGTGAGTGCTTTTGGTGACAAGCCGAATTTCTTCAGCCTCCTGAGGTTGAAGAGGCGCTGCTGCGCCTTCTTCACAACGCTGTCTGTGTGGTGGACCAATTCAGTTTGTCCGTGAGTGTGTACACCGAGGAACTTAAAACTTTCCACCTTCTCCACTACTGACCCGTCGATGTGGATAGGGGGGTGTCCCTCTGCTGTTTCCTGAAGTCCACAATCATCTCCTTTGTTTTGTTGACGTTGAGTGTGAGGTTATTTTCCTGACACCACACTCCGAGGGCCCTCACCCTTCCCTGTAGGCCGTTCTCGTCGTTGTTGGTAATCAAGCCTACCACTGTAGTGTCATCCGCAAAACTTGATGATTGAGTTGGAGGCGTGCATGGCACGCAGCTGGGGGAACAGGGAGTACAGGAGAGGGCTCAGAACGCACCCTTGTGGGGCCCAGTGTTGAGGATCAGCGGGTGGAGATGTTGTTACCTACCCTCACCACACTGGGCGGCCCGTCAGGAAGTCCAGACCAGTTGCACAGGGCGGGGTCGAGACCAGGGTCTCGAGCTTGATGACGAGTTTGGAGGGTACTATGGTGTTAAATGCTGGAGCTGTAATCGGATGAACAGCATTCTCACATGGGTATTCCTCTTGTCCAGATGGGTTAGGGCAGTGTGCAGTGTGGTTGCGATTGCGTCGTCTGTGGACCTATGGGTCGGTAAGCAAATTGGAGTGGGTCTAGGTGTCCGGTAGGTGGAGGTGATATGGTCCTTGACTAGTCTCTCAAAGCACTTCGATGACGGAAGTGAGTGCTACGGGCGGTAGTCGTTTAGCTCAGTTACCTTAGCTTTCTTGGGAACGGAACAATGGTGGCCCTCTTGAAGCATGTGGGAACAGCAGAACTGGGATAAGGATAAGGATAAGGACTGTTGCTACAAAGTTGGAAACACAGAATCATCTAGAATGTCATGTATGCTGTAGCGTTAAGATTTCCCTTCACTGGAACTAGGGGCCTAGCGCAACCCATGAAAACAGCCCCAGACCATTATTCCTCTTCCATCAAACTTTATAGTTGGCACTATGCATTCGAGCAGTAGCGTTCTCCTGGCAACCGCCAAACCTCGATTAGTCTGTCGACTGCCAATGGTGAAGTGTGATTCATCACTCCAGAGAAACGCCTTTCGACTGTTCCAGAGTCCAATGGAAGCAAGCTTTACACCACTCCAGCCGACGCTTGTGAGACAAAGTGAAAATGTTGAGTTTCCATCAACCTTGCTCGCAAAGTAGATATCAAAGAACACTGCTTTTCGGTGACGGAGTAGTGGGTGAAACCATTCACTTCAGAAAAGGTGTGATATGAATAAAGTTTCCTTTCATTATGTGTTGTCAAATTCATACAAATATTTGCTGCCATTGGAGTAAGGTTGGCAATACGACAGGTCTTTAGACTTACCATTTTTGTATTATTTTCCTTGAAAGAACAACTAGTGGTTTTGAGTGTTCTTCCCCTATTTGGAAAGTTGGTCTGCCTGCTCTTCAGTCAGAGAGATATTCTGAGAGCAGGTCGTGTCTCCTTCTGTACATAAAAACTTTTTACACAATTGTGTATTTGGAAAACTGGTTCATATATCCAAAGTCAATAGCGAATGTGACTATGTATATATTTATGTTATGTGTTCCTAATGTATTTAAAGCCTATTTCGGCAACCTCTTGAGAATACAGGAGGTAATATTTCGCTTTAGCATTATTTGCTCTACAGATTAAACTGCCTCTTATTCAATCATTGCTCTTACTATATGCATATGAATCATACCATTGGAAGAAGACAATCTCTAGTTTCTAAATCAGTTTCAATTTTGTCTCTGAGTGATACAGAAGTCATCAACAGCACTTTCCATGACCAAGAACATAAAATCAAGATGTGTTATGCTGGCTTCAAAGTCTGCCTATATATGGTCGTGCCCCCTATGACCAGAAACACACCTCGTTCCCTTCCTCTGGTTGTCAAGATGACGTCAGAGGAGAAATTCTTGTTTTATCTGGGACTGACGTGAAATAGCCCAATTCTTTGGCGTGACCGACAACTTCCGGTTTACGAATCGCTCGATATTTGAGCGCGTTGGTGTACTGTTTTGCTGGCGTTATGTATGCAAACTATCTCCGTGTCGAATTTTGTTTGATACATGTGACCATATCATCGTAATGTATGTTTTTTCAATATAGTTTAATCAGATTATTTGAATTTTTCCGGATTTTTCGTGTTACCGTTGTCGGATTGTATTTACGTTTGAGAAATTCGTGCCACTCGGCCGGGACCTGTGCTAAATGCAGTGGAAAAGAACATTTCTGAACGGAACCAACGACTCATCTTGACAAAGGACACTTTGATCAACATTCTGATGAAAGATCAGCCATAGTAAGACCCAATTTACGATTTTATATCATACTGTTGTGCATGTGAACTGGACGTGGGCGCCTAGCCGAATCTGCCTGGTAAAAATATCGGTGTCCTCCGCTAACGTGGTTAGCTAATAGATTTACATATTCTGTCTTCCCTGTAAAACATTTTAAAAATCTGAAATTGCTTTATTCACAAGACCTGTATCTTTCATCTGGGTGTCTTGGACTTGTGATTTAATGATATTAGATGCTACCAGTTGCTTGTGACGCTATGCTATCTGTGCTAATCAGTGGGGTGAGTTGGGGGTGCTACCGGATCAGGGTTGCTGACTCGTGAGAAGTTAATCAAGCTTTTACTGGCTTAGCTAGCCATGTTAATGATGAGCTAACTAGCACCGCCAGTCAGTGCACTTAATGTCACGCTAGCTATTGCAAGCAGGTGATATATTGGTAATTCCAAACTTCTTTATTGAAATATAAAGTGAATGTTTTTTTTCTTACTACCTTAAAAGGTTTCTATAAAAAGGGTTGTACTTGTGCTCTGTATTTATGGCCCTTTTATGGCAGCATCCCGCTACCGGGATCGATATGACAACAGCCAGTGAAAGTGCAGGGCGCCAAATTCAAACAACAGAAATCTCATAATTAAATTCCTCAAACATACATGTGTTATATATCATTTTAAATGTAATCTTGTGTTTAATCCCACCAAAGTGTCCGATTTCAAATATGCTTTTCAGCGAAAGCACTACAAACGATTATGTTAGGTCACCACCAAACCACAATAAGCAAAGCCATTTTTCCAGAGAAATATAGCTTTCACAAAAAGCAGAAATAGAGATAAATTAATCACTAACCTTTGATTATCTTCATCAGATGACACTCATAGGACTTCATGTTACACAATGCATGCATGTTTTGTTGAATAAAGTTCATATTTATATCAAAAAATCTGAGTTTACATTGGCGCGTTACATTCACTAGTTGCAAAAACATCAAGTGATTTTGCATCGCCACATCGTTTCAACAGAAATACTCATCATAAATGCTTGATTTGTTCGATAATATCCGTTATTTATGTCCAATTAGCTACTTGGTTAGCGCGTTTGGTAAACAATTCCAAAGTCACAAAGCTCGTCCACTATAACGTGACGAAATGTCCAAAAGTTCCGTAACAGTCAGTAGAAACATGTCAAACGATGTACTGAATCAATCTTTAGAATGTTGTTAACATACATCTTGAATAACGTTCCAACCGGAGAATTAGATTGACTTCAGATGAGCGGTGGAACAGAGGTCCTCATCATGTGCACGCGCATGGTGAAAGCATGGTCGGCTCGTGGCAGTGGTGACTAATTCCTGTCTTCTTCGGCCCCCCTTCACATTAGAGTCATCAGACAAAGTTCTATTGACTGTTGACATCTAGCGGAAGCCGGAGGAAGTGAAAACTCATCCATATCTCGCTGTAATTTCAATGAGAGCTTGGTTGAAAATCTGCCACCCCCAGAAAAAATCCAAACAGGAAGTGGAACTTCTCAGGTTTTTGCCTGCCATATGAGTTCTGTTATACTCACAGACATAAAAGTGTTTTCTATCCAATACTAATAATAATATGCAAATATTAGCAACTATGACTGAGGAGCAGGCCGTTTACTCTGGGCACCTCTGTCAGGCATTGACCGTCCTGTCAATGCCTGTCATCACTGTTTGATATCTTTTACTGCAGGTATAATTTTTGGTATTTTCTAAACACAACGCATTTATATTATATGATCACTTTGTGGATTGAGTCAGAGAGACATTCTGAGAGCAGTGGAAGTATGGCTGTTGACTGTCCTGTTAATGCCTCATCACTGTTTGGGTGTCCATGTGCCTTTCTTCTGGGTGGCTATGTGAAGTTGGTTACACTTGGCATTGCGCATGGTGATCTTAGGCTTGTGTGCGGCTGCTCGGCAATGGAAACCCATTTCATGAAGCTCCCAACGAACAGTTATTGTGCTGACGTTGCTTCCAGAGGCAGTTTGGAACAGGGTAGTAAGTGTTGCAAACAAGGACAGACGATTTGTATGTGCTACGCTCTTCAGCACTCGGCAGTCCCATTCTGTGAGCTTGTGTGGCCTACCACTTCGCGGCTGAGCCGTTGTTGTTCCTGGACGTTTTCACTTCCCAATAACAGCATTTACAGTTGACCGTGGCAGCTCAAGCAGGGCAGAAATTTGACTACTGACTTGTTGGAAAGGTGGCATCCTATGACGATGCCACGTTGAATGTCACTGAGCTCTTCAGTAAGTCCCTTCTACTGTCAATGTTTTCCCATGGAGGTTGCATGGCTGTGTGCTCAATTTTAATCAACAGGTGTGGCTGAAATAGCCAAATCCACTAATTTGAAGGGGTGTCCACATACTTTGTATAAGGTGAATGTTGACGCTGGTATTGTGCTTGTATTGTGCTGAAGATAATGAAAATAAGGTTGGTAAGTGGTGGAGTTGACCTTTAAAGATGATTTTATTGAATAAGGATCTTAATTTAAGGCCTATTTCATGCTCTTGTCTCCGTTTGGTGTTTACAGCCACCTTGACTTCAACAACCCGACCAGGGGACACGTCCTAGAATGCAATGTTTTGTTCAATTGCCTTTCCCCTCACTTTTGAGCTCAGCTCAGTCACTGAACTACTGCAAATATAGTGAGGCCTTTGTATGCCTGTTACAAACTCCTCCAAAAGAGAAAGCRATCCGTATTGAGTTTGTGGCTAGCAAGTTTTTCTTGCATCAAGCAACCTTTGGTTACCCCCCACTATTTGCTACACTGGTGTCAGAAGTGGGATGCATGTGTAAACTAGCAGTGATGTAGAGATACATCCCCTTCCACAGATCCTGTTCCTTCTTTATTATTTTCCATTCATTTTTATGAAAATGTTTAATATCGGCCCCAATTTCTAAACATTACAACTGCAAGTGCTCTTAATATCAAAAGTAAAGACATTTTCTTAATAAGTAGGCCATGAAATTAAAGATGTAATCCATAAAAACAATTCTCATGTCTTCATTGTTTGTACAAAAGTTGGAACTTCTTTCATCAGTTGAAGAGAGACGTGGATCTTGAAAAGATTAGAAAACATGAAACACAACATGTTAGTGGTCCTGATTTGACCTGTGACGGTTACTCTAATTACAATGACCACATGAATGACAACCTACTTTGAACCTATTGGAACCTAATTATTGTCCCAGAAGCGCCGCTTCACATATGAAAGCCATGTACAGAGGCAGCTGTAGACTGAAGACACTGGCCACTGGAAAGAGAATAATGACTTGTGTGAGATCCGCAGCAGTGCTGACTTTTGTTTAACAGCTCCATTATAACAGACACCATTCATACGTTTCACTTCTGTTTTTCTTTTCTTTTTATAAGTGTCTCCCTGAAGAGGATGTATAATTTCATCATTTGACATAGCATTATATACTGTAGCAACTCAATAATAGAAAGGTGTCCCTCATGTTTGGTATACTAAGTGTATACAGATGTAGAATCTTAATTTGAGCCAGTTACCTACAGCAGGAAAATAATCCTGCAGCAACAGGAAATGTGAATTACAATTCATGGACATTTTTGTAGGGGGTGATATTTTTTGTTCGGGCAAATCAAGTCTAGAATTTAATAGTACAAATTACAAACTTTAGAAGCCTTTTTAAAACACAAATACACTACCAATGTAACGGCTCTCGTGGACCAAGGCGCAGTGTGGAAAGTGTTCATGATTTTAATATTCAGAAACACTCAAACAAAATAACAACCGTGAAAACGAAAGCGAACAGTTCTGTCAGGCAAAAAACACTAAACAGAAAACAAGATCCCACAAAACACAAAAGGAAAATGACAACTTATATACGATCCCCAATCAGAGACCCCTCTCAAAAATGTTTTTGGGGCCTCCTCTCGTGTTTGCGTCAAGGTTGATCTAACTCCTCGTATCGTCGCCGTTCTGCTCTCGCTGCCTCCATCTGCTCCCTTGGACGGCGATACACTCCGGCCCTTGTCCAGGGTCCTTCTCCATCCAGGATTTCTTCCCATGTCCACTCCTCCTGGCCACGCTGCTTGGTCTGTTTTTGGTGGGATCTTCTGTAACGGCTCTCGTTGGTGGTAGGAAGAGTAGACCAAAGCGCAGCGTGGAAAGTGTTCATGATTTGTTATTCAAAAAACACTCAAACAAAACCCAAAAGGAAAATGACAACTTATATATGATCCCCAATCAGAGACAACGATAGACAGCTGCCTCTGATTGGGAACCACACTCGGCCAAAAACAAAGAAATAGAAACAAAGAAATAGAGTCACACCCTGACCTAACCAGGCATAGAGAATAATAAGGATCTCTAAGGTCAGGGCGTGACAGTACCACCCCCAAAGGGTGGTAGAAATAGAAAACATAAACTTTCCCACCCGAGTCACACCCTGACCTAACCAAACATAGAGAATAATAAGGATCTCTAAGGTCAGGGCGTGACAACCAAGCAATGTGTTGGCATAAATGTACTTACTGCTTCTGTTCTAGATTCATAGAATTACTCATCTAGAAAACATTCCATTAAATTCGGTACTACCAGTTTCCACTTAACCATGTGTACTGTTTTATTCCTGTTGTAGACGTAGAAAATTAAATGATCACAAAACCTTTCATGACACCTACCCAACTGTAAATTATAGTTATGGTGTTCATATTGAACATGAATTGTCAATGAAAGGAAATGAGGTAAGTAGACTTACCCTTCAGCTATGGGATTATTTTCTGCCAACTTTATTGCAGTTGTGGTTTGAAGTGATCTGTTCCGGGGGGCGGCAGGTGGCCTGGAGGGTAGGAGCGTTGGGCCCCCTGCACCTCTTTGTTTCACAGGGGTTGGGTTAAATGTGCAAGACACATTTCAGTTGAATGCATTCAGTTGTACAACTGACCCCTTTCCATTTACCAATGGCTAAACTAAGAGAAAGTGAAACTAAACAGCATGAGATAATCAAGGGTTTCCACTAGTTACCACAGCCGCAAAGTCAAAATTAGCTATATCATAAAAATGTAAACTAAAATTAGCTTTTTGGTCTTCATTTAAAAGTTAGGCATAAGGTTTCCTGTGTGGTTAAGATTTAAGGTAAAAGGTTAACCTTTTTGTGCTATTTAAAGTTATTAATTGACAGTTATTGAACATGGTTGTAACCATACAGCAGAGGCTGTTGCAGGGAGAACAGTTCAGTAGTCCTCTCTGGCTCTCATGGAACAGAAAGTCCACTGTGAGTATTACATCACTTCTGGTCACTAGTCTGCTGCTGTCAGGTACAGTGTAGTCTGGGTTGAAGGTGTGATGCAGCACTACCAGAAGGACATCCTTACCAACTGTCAAGAGAATGAGGGAATATGTCAAAATAAACCAATAATCCTCTCAAATAAACTATTTAGTAATTTAATTTAGGCTGTTGGTACATTTTGAGTAAATCTGGTGTGGAAAGAGAATATCTGGTATAGAAGGAAATAACATTGCTTGGGAAGTCATATTTGMGATGAGTTACTGTACTTGGAATCTGTTGCAGTGCTGCTTCAATATCAGTCCCGGCGCAGGAGACGATGGGACAGAAAGCCATTGTCACACCCTGACCATAGAGAGCCCTCATTTCTCTATGGTGTTTAAGTCAGAGGGTGACAAGGGGGTGTTCTAGTCATTTATTTTCTATGTGTCTTTTTTGTATGGTTCCCAATTAGAGGCAGCTGGTAATCGTTGCCTCTAATTGGGGATCATATTTAGGAAGCCCTTTCTGCCACCTGCTTTGTGGGATATTGTTTTTGAGTGAGTGCACCTCAGTACTGCACGGTCGTTGTTTGTTCCTTGGTTTGTTTTCAGTTTCACTAAAAATGAAGATGTGTAACTCCAATCACGCTGCGCCTCTCCACACAATCGTGACAGAATATCCCAACAACACTGGACCAAGCAGCGTGTGACGGAGATAAAGGAGTTTTGGACCTGGGAGGAGATCATCGGAGGACATGAGACCCTTCCTTGGATGGAGTCGCCAAGGAGCATGGAAGGACAGCGACGACCCCGGGGACCACGGCCAAAGAAACCCCAAGATTTATTTAGGGGGGGTCACATGGCGCTGGCGGTTGAGCAGCAGAGAGTGCCAGAGCCTGTTTGGGAGTCGGAGGAGGAATTTGATGAAAGATTCCGGAGAGAGGTGGTAGCAATGAGAATGCTGCAGCACAGGCGTGCTGAAGAGCGTGATACCAGTCCGTTGCCATCTGCACCGGTTTCACGCATCTGGCCTCCAGTGCATCTCCCCAGTTCGGTAAGTCCTGTGCCAGCTCCCTGCACTCTCCCTGAAGAGCGTGTCACCAGTCCGGTGCCACCTGTGCCGTCTCCACGCACTAGGCCTCCAGTGCGCATTCACAGTCCCGAGCTTCCGGCGACGGTCAACGGACCGGAACCTCCGGCGACGGTCAACGGACCGAAGAGTCCAGGTACGGTGTCCAGTCCAGCTCCATGGCCGGGCCTTCCTTTGCGCCGGTGCCCAGTCCAGGCATGGCGTCCAACCCAGCTCCATGGCCGGAGCCCTCCTTTGCGCCGATGCCCAGTCCAGGCACGGCGTTCAGCCCGGCGCCCTGGCCGGATCCGGGGGCTATGACCGGAGCCGCCACCGACACTAGTCACCCCCCCTACCCTCCCCCCATTTGGTTTCAGGTTTGCGGCCGGAGTCCGCACCTTTTGGGGGGGGAACTGTCACGCCCTGACCATAGAGCCCTCGGTTCTCTATGGTGTTTAGGTCAGAGCGTGACTATTTTCTATGTGGCTGGTTTGTATGGTTCCCAATTAGAGGCAGCTGGTAATCGTTGCCTCTAATTGGGTATCATATTTAGGAAGCCCTTTCTCCCACCTGCTTTGTGGGATTGTTTTTGAGTGAGTGCATGTTGCACCTCAGTACTGCACGGTCATTGTTTGTTTCTTAGTTTGTTTTAAGTTTCACTAAAAATAAAGATGTGGAACTCCAATCACGCTGCGCCTTGGTCGGTCTCTCCACACGATCGTGACAGCCATGATGACATCACTCTCCACTGGCGACTCGACTTCCGTAAAACATCTTGTGTTGTTTCATAAACTCAATATGAGAATCGAAAGTATTGCCAGTCTCAACTGTGTAGTATTTAATCTCGGGTGCCACTGATTTTAAACAGACAAGGTCAAAAAGGTCATTGATTAAAGTATACATTATTTTGGCACAATGGATATTTGGTTCATGGTTCAGTCAGCTATAATAGTATTGTAGGTTTCACCATTTACTTTATAGTGCACACCTTTATGAAAATCAGAAATTACACGAAAGAGTCCTGTTGAAAATTACTTCTGCGTTCCAACATGGATCTATAGAAAGTGAATGAACAGACAAATGGGTTTATTAGATAGATACATTCAGGATAGGACAACTACAACCAGGGTACAAACCATGAYGATAAACTATCTTTCTCTACCGTGCAAACTGTGTACAGCAGCGTGAGGCTATTTCACATTCTAAACATGTACTTTTTTGCTTTAGTCTTTCACAATATCCAGCTCTAGAGTACTTTACCACCTCAGTCCTTCCACTGAACAACATGATTTCTTGGAATTAGAAAGTGAAAGTAATGTGTTATTGTAAAAGTACTTACTGCCTCTGTTCTATTCTACATTCATAGAATTACTCATCTAAAAAACATTCRATTAAATTCTGCACTACCAGTTTCCACTTAACCATCTGTACTGTTTTATTCCTGTTGTAGACATAGAATATTAAATGATCACAAAACCTTTCATGACACCCACTCAACTGTAAATGATAGTTATGGTGGTGTTCATATTGAACATGAATTGTCAATTCAAGGAAATGAGGAAAGTAGATTTACCCTGCAGCTATGGGATTATTTTCTGTCGACTGTATGGCAGTTTGAAGAAATCTATCCCGGGGGGCGGCAGGTGGCCTGGGGGGGTAGGAGCGTTGGGCCAGTAACCGAAGTGTTGCTAGATCCAATTCCCTTTCTGCTGACAGCTGAAGTTATCTCATAGTATAATTAGAATTTATAGTCTTTAAGAATCAATGGGTGTATATATAATTAATTCAAAAGTCCAAAGAATGCCACTTTAATAGAAGGTACATAACAGTAGTTAGACCAAGCACGATTTCAATTTGTTTGCTTGCCTCAATTGCTTAAAAATCTGTCCGCACATTGATTCGATACCGGTACCCCTTGTATATAGCCTCGTTATTGTTATTTTATTGTGTTACTTTTTATTGTATTTTTTACTTTATTTTATTTAGTTAATATTATTTTAACTCTATTTCTTGAACTGCATTGTTGGTTAAGGGCTCGTAAGTAAGCATTTCATGGTAAGGTCTGCACCTGTTGTATTCGGCACATGTGACAAATACAATTTGATTTGATAGTGACACTGGCCGTCTGCACTCCTGGCATTCGCGGTGGAATGTCGTTAGGCTGAACTGTAGAATAAATGCCGCGTTTAAAACAACTGGGAGCTCGGAACTCTCAGACTTCAGTGTGTTCAAGACAACTGGTACTCGGGAAAAAACGATCTCCGACTGTGAAAACTTGGTTTGAACGGTAACAAAATCCAAGATGGCGTAGCAGTCGGACGTGTCTTTGTTTGTCCTGTCCCGTGTAAATAGCCTTCGTATTTTTCGTATACATTTCGTATATATTTTAATTTCACTTTCCATCTAGGAACTGAATATACATTCCTACATTCCGCCTCACCCAATGTGGTACGGACCTGCTATTTTTTTATACTTTAGAACCGTAACCCCAATCAGAAGCTAGCCAGATAACTAGCTACTAGCTAGTAGTCAGTTAGCCACTGCTGCGGTCTTCACCCTCAACTCGGACACAGCCAGCTTCAATACCGGGCCAATACCTGCCAGTCTGCAAGCGCGATATCAACCCAGAGCWTATAGGACTGCTTTTTCTCTACCACATCACCGGATTCCTGACGCAAGCTCTGGACAATTACACCGTATCATCACAGCTAGCTAGTTGCAACCGAGTGGCTACTACTGGCTAACACCTCTGTCCCGAAGCAAGCACCAGTTAGCCTTGAGCTAGCCTCGAGCTAGGCCCATCTGCCGGCTAGCTGAAGAGGTCTACCAGCGAARTCTTGGGCTACAATYCCAGCTACAAGCTAATTTAGCCATTTTTTTGCCGCTGCTAGTAGCTTTTACCTTCTGCACAGACACCAGCCCTGTTATTAGCCTGGATATTACTCACCAATTTACCAGCATCGGACTGTCTCTCGACAACAACGCCGGATTCCTGCCGTAATCCCTGAGCCACTGCTTCTGATCCTCACAGCTAGCTTGCGGCTAGCGCAGCTAGCGCCACTGCCACGAAGCTAGCACCAGTTAGCAAACACAATTCTACAATTCACAACCTCTCTTTCGCCATCGCCATCTGGCTTGGATTCTCTGTCGACCGACACGACCACGTCTGAGCAGAGACCCCCTCCGTCTGAGCAGACCACCCCCCGGGCTACCTAACTTTAAAACGCCGCGTCTGCTTAGTGGAGGCCTCCTGCTCCATCTACGCTGCCCCCCTGGACACTATGATCACTTGGTACATAGCTAGCATGCTTGACTGTCCATTAATTCACGGTACTCCATTCTGTTTATTTGTGTTTTATCTGTCGGCTCTGTGCTTTAACTCAGGATCTGTGTGAGTTAATCCGACCCTCTCTGCCGTAGTCGTCGCCATTTTACCTTGTTGTTGCCGTGTGTAGACTAGCACCCTGTTTATGCTGCTGTTATCTACGCTGTTGTTTAGCTAGGCTCTCCCAATCAAGACTGCAATCACTTTATGCCTTAATTGTATGTCTCTCTCAAAATATAATCATGCCTTGCCCCATACTGTTGTTCAGGCCAGCTATCATTGTTTTGGTTTGCAATTGGAGACCATGTAGCTTCCACTCCGCGACCTAGTTGATACCTCCAATTGGTCACAAACCCCACCCACCTACCATCGAGTGACCTCACCCATTGAGACAAGCAGTGTCCAGAATACAACTCTATCATTATCCATTCACCCCAGTGCCTGGCTTTGCCTCCGCTTGTATACCCACGCCCCCACCATACCCCTGTCCTGCGCAGGATCATATGCGAATCTCACTTGCGACTACACACCAATGCCTAATCTCTCCTTTTGATTCTTTGTCCCCAACGCTTCAACCTAGCGACCCGAGTTTGAATAGCCTGTTTACCGCACCTCAATCTATCCTACTACCTCCTCTAGTCCTGCGAGTATGTGGAGGTGAAAACCCAGGCCCTAGCATCGCCCGCAGTCACACCTCAGTTGTTGAACTTCTGTGATTCGGAAAAGCCTTTGCCTCATGCATGTCTAACATCAGAACTGCCTCCTCCCTAAGTTTGCCTTACTCACCGCTGTTAGCATCTCATGCAAACCCCTTGTAGTCCTTTCGCACCGTGTCCGAATCTGGGACTTAAGTGTGATAGGCCCAAAATTCTGAGATGTTCCTATAGCCACACGACTATAAACTTTCCGCAAGATAGAACTGACAAAGGGGGAGGAGTTGCAATTTACTGCAGAAGATAGCCTGCAAAGTTCTGTCATACTTTCCAGGTCTATGCCCAACAGTTCGAACTTACATTTTTAAAAATTAATCTCTCCCTGGACACCATCTGTGATTGATCGCTCCCCATCTACTTCAGAGTTTGTTCTGTTAGGTGACCTAAACTGGGATTATTGCTTAACACAACCGGCAGTCTACAATCCAAAGAATTGAATGCCCTCATCTCACACAAATCATCAAGGAAACCCACCAGGTACAACCCTAACATCCGTAAACAGGGCACCTAATAGACATTATCCTGACCAACCGCCCCCAAATACACCTCTGCTGTCTTCAATCAAAGATCTCAGCGATCACTGCCTCATTGCCGTTACGCTCACGGGTCCCGCGGTCAACGACCACCCCTCATCACTGCAAACGCTCCCTAAAAACACTTCTGCGCGAGCAGGCCTTTCTAAATCGACCTGGCCCGGGTACCCTGGAAGGATATTGGCCCTCAATCCCGTCAGTTTGAGGATGCCTGGT
>NW_019947342.1:4114-26998 GCF_002910315.2 Salvelinus sp. IW2-2015 | reverse complement strand
CAGAGCAGGAGTTAGGACCGTTGATCAATCTGATCGGGGCATCTGACAAAGAAATCAAAATCAAAACAAATGACTTACTGTAACAGCTAGACGTCACAGCTAGCACAGGCCTGCAGTGTTCAATTCATTACCAAGTGCAGCTCGCCATCTGTTGCTGTGGCCACTATTTTATCCATCACTGTGCGTGAATACCAAACTGTGAGTGCAGTACTTGTTTCTCAATGTTTTACTGACAAAGTTGTCAATAGTTAAACCATATTGTCGTAGTTATTACAGCATTTATATATCTCGTTTTCATGCTAGCTCTGTAACAATGTAGGCTACATTTTTGCCTATCATTGTTAGGTGGGTAGTCTTGTAGCTAGCTACCTGTATTTTCCTTTCAGTCATCGTATTATTGTCATAGATGAGAGCAATATCTTGTTTTGTTATTGCTAAATTAATATGTGCCTTATCCTAGTATTGATGCCATTGTATTTGTGTTTATTATTTCCAGACCACATGCTGTATGGATTAAAGGATAGTTCATTGGATAATCATAGCTGGGTGATAATGGCATAGAAGTGTGAACCTGTGTTGATCAAAAATCAACATTAAAGAACTCTAAACGGAGGAACTGTCTCTCACCGTCTCTCTAATAGGAAGTAGTGCAATCTCCATATCTCTGCCTACTCAAACCAGTGTAATATTTTCAGAGACTTCAGCCCCTTTCAACACTTATCCAAGTTACAATTMAATTGTAAGTGCATTTTACACAACAATGAGACAGCACACTTTCTTAACACTCACCTTGCCACGCTGTCACTGGTGTAACTGTTGTGGTGTTACCAGCCAGTGTGGTTGATTGGTTGGTTGGTCCTGCTGTTTCTGTTGTGGTGTTCCAGTAGAAAGGTGGTGATGTTGACAGAGCTAAAGACAGGAGTTCAGTACACATGTACTTTATATGGTTCTGAATTGTTCAGTTTAACCCGGTCACGTCATGTGATCAGGAAAAACTCTGTGCCCTAATCTATGGTTGCAATGCATTAACAAGAACACCATTAATCTGACAATACCACTTATAARACCAATTAAGCTGCATCAGACAAGGTTTTAACCTTCAGAGGTAGTGGGATACGGGAAGGTTAGGCACGAGAGCACTTACACACAGTGAAAGAGACAGATTTAGAGCAGAACACAACAGCACACGAGCACACACGTCCTAAACATACACAAGATACCTACACATCCCAGGGAAACCCCTACTACATAATTGGACAGAAAACAAACACACACACACCGACAGACTAAACACTAGACACATTGTTTTGATTTAGTAGACGCACACATCCTAAAAAAACAGGGATACACACACACCGTACCTAGTATAACGAGGGAGGTGATGCCCTGTTCATTGCCGCTGGGGTAGGTGGCGTATTCACAGATGTATCTCCCTTCATCAGTCATCTTGATGTCAGAGATCTGGATTGAAGGGTTGCTGAGGGAGGGCYTGGGGAAGCTAACTCGTCCCTTCASGGGTGACGRGGGGTACATTACCCCAAAATTGGGGTGGTACACGGCTATGTTGAGCKTCTCGCCCTTCCTGGACTCAAAAARCCAGGACACCTGTATAGTATTTATTAATAACACACAGCAAGGGGGAATGGAGGGGGAATGGGGGGGAATGGAGGGGAAAACAAGTAAACATCCATATACAGTACCAGTCAAATGTTTGGACACACCTACTCATTCAATGGTTTTTCTTTATTTTTACAAATTTATACATTGTAGAATAATAGTGAAGACATCAAAACTATGAAATAACGCACATGGAATCATTATATGTGTTATTGTTTTTACCATCGAGGGTGGTCCTCTATACTTTCAAGTGATATCCTCTGGGTCCACATTGTACATTTTGTTGTATATGTCTGTTACCCCAAATAAATTCAATTCAATGTAGTAACCAAAAAAGTGTTCAACAAATCAAAATATATTTTATATTTGAGATTCTTCAAAGTAGCCACCCTTGATGACAGCCTTGCACACTCTTGGCATTCTCTCAACCAGCTTCATGAGGTAGTCACTTGGAAATCATTTCAATTAAACAGGTGTGCCTTGTTAAAAGCTAATTCGTGGAATTTCTTTCCCTTGTGTTGTACAAGGTAGGGTTGGTATACAGAAGATAGCCCTATTTAGTAAAGACCAAGTCCATATTATGGCAAGAACAGCTCAAATAAGCAAAAGAGAACGACAGTCCATCATTACTTTAAGACATGAAGGTCAGTCAATCAATACGGAAAAATTTCAAGGAACTTCGAAAGTGCCGTCGCAAAAAACCATCAAGCGCTATGATGAATCTGGCTCTCATGACCGCCACAGGAAAGGAAGACGCAGTTACCTATTTCATTTTATTTAACCTTTAATTTAAACTAGGCAAGTCAGTTAAGAATAAATTCTTATTTACAATGACGGCCTACACCGGCCAAACCCAGACGACGTTGGGCATTGTCCCAATCACGGCCGGATGTGATACAGCCTGGAATTGAACCAYSGACTGTAGTGATGCCTCTTGCACTGAGATGCAGTGCCTTAGACCGCTGCGCCACTCGGTGAGCCCAATAGAGTTACCAGCCTCAGAAATTGCAGCCCAAATAAATGCTTCACAGAGTTGAAGTAACAGACACATCAACATCAACTGTTCAGAGGAGACTGTGTGAATCAGGCCTTCATGGTCAAATTTCTGCAAAGCAACCACTACTAAAGGACAAGAAGAGACAAGAAGAAGAGATCTGTGGGGGCCAAGAAACACGAGCAATAGACATTAGACCGGTGTAAATCTGCCCTTTGATCTGATGAGTCTAAATGTAAGATTTTTGGTTCCAACCGCTATGTCTTTGTGAGACACAGAGTAGGTGACCGGATAATCTTCACATGTGTGGTTCCCACCGTGAAGCATGGAGGCGGTGGTGTGATGGTGTGGGGGAGCTTTGCTAGTGACAGTGTCTGTGATTTATTTAGAATTCAAGGCAAACTTAACCAGTATGGCTACCACAGCATTCTGCAGCGATACGCCATCCCARCTGGTTTGCCTTGAAGGACAATGACCTAACACACCTCCAGGCTGTGTAAGGGCTATTTGACCAAGAAGGAGAGTGATGGAGTGCTGCATCAGATGACCTGGCCTCATCCGACCCTGCAACCCAATTGAGATGGTTTGGGATGAGTTGGACTACAGAGTGAAGGAAAAGGAGTTCCCATATATGCTTGAAAGAGTTCCCATATATGCTGGGAACTCCTTCAAGACTGTTGGAAAAGCATTCCAGGTGAAGCTGGTTGAGAGATGCAAGAGTGTGCAAAGCTGTCATCAAGGCAAAGGATGGCTACTTTGAAGAATCTAAAATCTAAAATATATTTTGGTTTTTTTGACACTTTTTGGTTACTACGTGATTCTATGTGTACTATTTCATAGTTTTGATGTCTTCACTATATTCTACAATGTAGAAAATAGTAAAAATAAAGAAAAACCCTGGAATGAGTAGGTGTGTCCAAACTTTTGACTGGAACTCTATATATGACTACTCTTATCTCCTGTATTTTCTTGTACATGTACTGCTACTTGAACTATTATAGGTAAAACATTTACTGCTACCTGAACTATTATAGGTAAATCATTTACTACTACCTGAACTATTATAGGTAAAACATTTACTACTACCTGAACTATTATACTGTCTATTATACTGTAGGTAAAACATTTTGAATCAAATACTATCTGACTTCATCCGTTGGAATTTGGATGATCAAGGACAACGATCTTTTTGTCAGCATATGTAACAATATATATATTAGTCCACACAACTTCCTGTGTGACTGACCTGTGTGAGCTGTATGACCTGCGTTCCTGTGAAGGCACACGCAGGTTAACCGTCTGGCCAGGATATGATATCACTTCTGGTTCCACCTCCACCCACTGTGACCTAGCCCCTGGGAGGAAGAAGAAAAGAAGAGGAAATGATCCCACCTTTCACCACAGCTTCCTGTTGTTTCCCAGACAACGGAACCATAACGTTAAGGAGACGAGGAGAGAACTTTTGGTGCCGGGCCTCAGCTCCTGATGACAAATGACAGTACTCCCTGTTGTTTTGCTTAACTAGCTAACATTATGTGTCTATTTCTGAACTGCAGAAACAGAATAATAGATGATCTATGTAAGGGGTTTTCTGGCCCAGGGACATCTGCCCAGGCAAACCGGCGACCCAGGGAAATCTGTCCAGGCAAACCAGCGACCCAGGGAAATCTGTCAGGCAAACCGGCGACCCAGGGAAATCTGTCCAGGCAAACCGGCGACCCAGGGAAATCTGTCCAGGCAAACCGGCGACCCAGGGACATCTGCCCAGGCAAACCGGCGACCCAGGGACACATTTACATTTTACATTACATTTAAGTCATTTAGCAGACGCTCTTATCCAGAGCGACTTACAATTTGGTGCATTTACCTTATGATATCCAGTGGAACAACCACTTTACAATAGTGCATACTCTTTAAGGGGGGGGGGGGGGGTTAGAAGGATTACTTTATCCTATCCTAGGTATTCCTTAAAGAGGTGGGGTTTCAGGTGTCTCCGAAAGGTGGTGATTGACTCGGCTGACCTGGCGTCGTAGGGAGTTACACTGCCCAGGACACCTGCCCAGGCAAACCGGCAACCTAGGGACACCTGCCCAGGCAAACCGACGACCCAGGGACAACTGCCCAGGCAAACCGACGACCCAGGGACAACTGCCCAGGCAAACCGGCGACCCAAGGACCCCATTATTTGTTAGAGAATAAACTGGCTCGTGAGGGACAATGACCCACACTGCATAACTACTGGCACATGTTTTGCTTTACACTCAGATTGCTATTCTATGAGAACCATTTGTCAAAACACAACACACAATTCTTTACCTTAGGAACAACATTCACAACTAAAATCTCTTGTGTGCAAATGGAAAGCAACACTCTTCAACAAGCTAAGCTCAATGTCCAATTGATCACTTCCCTTTTCACATGTGCAAACACTAATTGTGCAAACACTAACATGTGCAAACACTAATTGCGTAATGTTCCACTTTGCAATCAGACTTTTGGTATGGATAAAAAGGCTACAGGCGATGACTCCTGTTTGGAAATATTGGAAGCAACTTAGCAGAGAAATGTAGAGGTGGAGGAAGACCAAGAACAAGGAGAGTAATCTCTGATCAAATCTGGCGACTGTGGTGGACCATGTGGTCAACCGTGGTTTGACTTTGAGAGAGTCTGGGCAGAGAGTGCAGCCCAATCTGAGCCGCTTCACCGTAGCATCCATCCTCCAGACGTTCCACAATGAGAAGAGGTTTGTACTGCAGACATTGGACCTCTACTACTTTACTACCTGACAGTAGAACAACATAAAGCACATTGAAGACTGGAGATTCCAATACACACTGGAAGGGGAAACAAAGTACATGTTTCATGTATGAAATTTGGAGCTATACTATTTTTTACTAATTATCCCACCTTACACCACAGCTTCCTGTTGTTTCCCAGACAACAGGAACGACAACGTTAAGGAGACGAGGAGAGAAAGTCTCTTGAGACTTTTGGGACCAGGCCTCAGCTCCTGGTGGAGCTATACTTTTTGTAACATGTTTATGTGTATACTGTATAACTGTAGTGTTTACTGTACTGTATGCTATTTTGTTTTTGTAGAACTGAAAGATGACCACCATGTGGTGGTAGAACCGTCTATTTACAGACTAACAGGAGGCTGCCATTGTGCAAATGGTTGTTGAAATATGCCACAAGACTGCGAGAAATCCAACAACAGATTATTGAAAACCCTGCCATCTTCCATAACATCATAGTAAGCTTATTAATCAGCCAGGATCCTTAAAGAACACCAATTCCAGATTAAGCAAATCTACAGTCTCATTTGAAAGGAATTCCCAGAGTGAAGGATAAACAATACAAATATATGTACGTAAGTAATGTACTAGTATTACACTCTTAAAACATTAGAGACTCATTGATGTTGCCAGTGAACTTGACTATACAGCAATTACCGTCATTTCAGAGACTCATGGAGTTGGATGCAAGTCATCCCTCAGGAACTCATATTCATAGATGAGGCTGGATTCAATTTAGCGAAGACGAGGAGGAGAGGAAGGAACATCATTGGTCAATGCACCATCATTGAGGTACCTGGCCAGCGCGGGGGGAAATGTCACCATATGCGCAGCTATGAGCCACAATGGGGTCCTCTACCGCCATGTCACTTGGACCATACAACACTGCCCATCTTAATTTCCTGAACAATTTACATTACAATCTTTTTCAGCCAAGAGCAGAGAGGGCCAGGTGATCTCAGAGCAAATATACACTGCTCAAAAAAATAAAGGGAACACTTAAACAACACAATGTAACTCCAAGTCAATCACACTTCTGTGAAATCAAACTGCCCACTTAGGAAGCAACACTGATTGACAATACATTTCACATGCTGTTGTGCAAATGGAATAGACAAAAGGTGGAAATTATAGGCAATTAGTAAGACACCCCCAAAAAAGGATGGTTCTGCAGGTGGTGACCACACACCACTTCTCAGTTCCTATGCTTCCTGGCTGATGTTTTGGTCACTTTTGAATGCTGGCGGTGCTCTCACTCTAGTGGTAGCATGAGACGGAGTCTACAACCCACACAAGTGGCTCAGGAGTGCAGTTCATCAGGATGGCACATCAATGCGAGCTGTGGCAAAAAGGTTTGCTGTGTCTGTCAGCGAGTAGGTCCAGAGCATGGAGGCGCTACCAGGAGACAGGCCAGTACATCAGGAGACGTGGAGGACGCCGTAGGAGGGCAACAACCCAGCAGCAGGACCGCTACCTCCGCCTTGTGGCAAGGAGAAGCAGGAGGAGCACTGCCAGAGCCCTGCAAAATGACCTCCAGCAGGCCACAAATGTGCATGTGTCTGCTCAACGGTCAGAAACAGACTCCATGAGGGTGGTATGAGGCCCGACGTCCACAGGTGGGGGTTTTTGCTTACAGCCCAACACCGTGCAGGACGTTTGGCATTTGCCAGAAACACCAAGATTGGCAAATTCGCCACTGGCGCCCTGTGCTCTTACAGATGAAAGCAGGTTTACACTGAGCACATGAGCACATGTGACAGACGTGACAGAGTCTGGAGAGTCTCTCAGCATGACCGGTTTGGCAGTGGGTCAGTCATGGTGTGGGGTGGCATTTCTTTGTGGGGCCGCACAGCCCTCCATGTGCTCGCCAGAGGTAGCCTGACTGCCATTAGGTACCGAGATGAGATCCTCAGAGCCCTGTGTGAGACCATATGCTGACACATGCACATTTGGCTGAACATTGGCTGAACCTACCTCCAACTTTCTTCATACTGGACACAGAGACATACAAATGTGATCCACCATGGTATTCTGTTGTAGCTAGCAATATTCATAAAATAAATATGTTTTAACAAAAAGATACCCCCCAAAATTACCGGACCCCTGCAGTCACTCGGGCCACGGACCCCAGTTTGAAAACCACAAATCAATGTTATTTATAAGAATATTAAAATTCATGACAGCAAGATCTGTAGGAGTCAACAAAAAAAGCTGATGTTCTCGTCTGTCATCTATGCTAGGTTTGAAGTCCAGCCGAGGCTGTTATTAGTCGCTTGGCTAATAAATAAGAAGGTGTGGTACACTGGAGATGGTCGTATGTACGCAGAGATTTTATTTGAAATAGTGTGTAGATCTTCAAAGACAAAGGTGGTTGTAAAATGCAGTATTCTGCTGGGAGAGAGGTAGAATGAATGGGATTGAATATGAGGCTTTAGAACCCCTAAATTCTCCCTTTGATTCATCTCTGGGCTCTGCATTGCTTGAGGTGAAGGTATTTTAACACATTTGTTAAATTAACAAACCATAAAAGTGAGGTGATACTTTGCATTAAGATGTTAATGAGCATTTCACACATACTATCTGTGTGCCAAAGCACAACCTGTTCGCGCAACCCTGTCTTTAAGTGGGCGGCAGGTAGCCTAGTGGTTAGAGTGTTGGACCAGTAACCGAAAGGTTGCAGATTGAATCCCCGAGCTGACAAGGTAAAACTCTGTCGTTCTGCCCCTGAACAAAGCAGTTAACCCACCGTTCCTAGGCCGTCATTGTAAATAATAATTTGTTCTTAACTGACTTGCCTAGTTAAATAAAGGTAAAATAAATAAAAGTGCAATGTCGAGTGTAATTGTCTGGAAGTGTTATTTTACACAAAAACAGAATAGCACTTTCTAAAAATAGAAGAATGAAATGCAGAAAAGCATGTTTTTTTTTCTCTCACCTTGCACCCTGGCGTGGAGTTAACTACCGATGGGGTTGTTGGGTAGATTGGTCCTCGTGTCTCTGTTGTAGTGTTCCAGAGATGGTGGTGCTGCTGTGTGTTGCTGCCACCTGCTGAAGCTAAAGACCAAAGTTCAGAAACTTACTTCAAACTACAGGCTCTAGTGGCGGTGCAAAACAACAACAATGCCCTGTTTAGCCAGGGCCAGAGTTATAGCCAGGGCCCAGAGTTAGCCAGGGCCAGAGTTATAACCAGGGCCCAGAGTGTAATGTAATCAGAAAAAAACATTGGGCTGTAATCAAATCATAGGGCACAAGAAGGATGGTAACTGACTGTATCCATGAACTCAGAGTACAAAATTAAAAAGAAGGTTAGTTAAAGAACGATACTCCTACCTGAACAGACAACACCCGCATCTTCACCATGATTACAGTTGTGTGACCCAAACCCTAGGTGGCCACACTGCATGAGAGATAGACTCCCCTCCAGAACAGAGAACGTCATCCAGCCAGATCTGTCCATTCCCCTGTCCGAAGTGGGCTTGGTGTGGTGCAGACAGAGCTCTCCCACAGCCCAGCTGTCTACACACCACCTGGGCGTCACTCAAGTCCCACGAGTCATCACACACCGTCCCCCAGCTACCACTGTGGTAGACCTCCACTCTCCCAGAGCAGGAGTTAGGACCATTGARCAATCTAATCAGGGCATCTGACAAAGAAATGAATTACCTTCAGTCAAGTTACAACTTTGTTGGATTTGTAGGGGCATTTTACACAAGAAGAGCACATTTTCTATAGATAAAAAGGGTAGAATGCGGAAAAAAACTCAATGTCTGTGTCCGAATGCTCATACTGAGTCCTACTGTTTGAAAAAGTTGATTAGTATGCCCGGATGTCATGCWAATTTCTGCTTTGACAACAGCTGATCAATTGGATATGGGGAWGCGCCAGCAAAAGTAACGAATAGCGGAAACAATGCAATCACGCATGAAMCATTCTCAGTATTCCAAACCACAATGTTTTATATTATGTGAATTTTCTAAAATCGAGTATGGTTTAAATGGCAGGATGTTTAACTKATTTAGGCTTTTCATTCAGTAGAATTCAATGCACACTTTTCTACAAGTGTGTAGAAAGTGATGTACTGATCCTCAAAATGTTGTARAGCTGCACCATCGATAGCATCACCACTTGGTATGGGAAATGCACCGTTCTTGACCGCAAAGCGCTACAGAGGGTGGTACCTTACGAACAGCCCAGTACATCATTGGGGCCAAGCTCCCTGCCATGCAGGACCTCTATATCAGGCGGTGTCAGAAGAAGGCCCAAAAAAGTGTTCTAAGCTGTCATATGGAATTGTTTTAAGATGGTCATACCATGGATCATTTCGTTATTTGAATTTGACAAAAAATCTAGTCTATAAATAGTAACTTTTTTTAAACTCCACAAAGTTCATTACCGATTTGACTTCTCAAGAATAATTGAATCTCTTAATACCATTAGCTCTGCATAGAAACTTCCATTGAAATAACAAAATGTAACTCTATAAGGAAAAAAAGACAGATACAAAAAATGCCTACATACATAGAGCAAAAAAGGTTTTGAAGGTCGTTAGTCCTGTATCTAGAAAAGCATATAAAAAGCTGAATATTATAATATTAGAAAACAAGTTTCAAAAGTTTAGTCGCTCCACTTTAGACAATGTAATATTCTTGTGTTTTGAAAAGCATACCAGCACGATCTTTATTGTCCAGTTAAAATAATAACATCAATATTGCATGTAGAAATACAGTCCACTATATCCATGTTATTGTCTATTAAACGACTACATTCTAGCTATGGCAACTGAATCTGCACACAACTTAATACATTAACTGGAATACTCGGTACCACAATTAAGCCTCACTTCGAGCAGAGGGCCGATTATCAGCAACCAATCACTACCTGCTAGTCTAAATAGAGCGCATCGTGACAATGTCTGTAGCTAAAACTCCAAACAGTTATTATATTCTTTCTAACAGACTAATTGCATACACTAGAAAAAAACCTTTGCAATTATGTTAAGCAACAAGCTGAGAACTGTGCACTGATTACAAGACAAGCCAATAAAAACTCCGGGCTCTCTCTTTACGACTAGTTGAGTAGTCTGGAATAGGCCATCAGCAATCCTGCTGCATTCTCTAGTCACAGTGTGTGAAAATGGCCAGAAACAGCAAAGATATACTTCTTCGCGAAACTCATGCAGCTTCTAATTCTTGTTACTGAGAAAATGAAGGCTATTCCATGCAAAGAAAACGTCTGCCAAGAAACTGAAGATCATGTCGGCTGTAACAAACCGCGTGTACTGACCACCCTTCGTACCAGACATCGAGCGCGAACAACTTGCTCTAAACCATTACATAGAACATGAGCGATGTGGGAGCCCCACGGTGCACAAGCCCTGTCGACAGCACGAGACGCTCAGTTCCTGAGACAATCACAACATTAGCTCGATACTCAAGCTTCCGGAGAAAAGCAACACAAAAGACGACTCCCCGAAATCCCCTCACAAGCCCTCAATCCTCTGCGCCAAGCTGTCACTATAACACATAATACCCGCAAGAGAACACCCACAGTCTTCTAACCGCTCGATAGTAGCGCACGTTCGCAAAGCGGACATTCCGGGATCTTAACTCCAGGAGATGAACTCGCCCCTTCGTCTCAGGGCTCAGACGCTTGCCAAACGACAAATAAAGCCAATAGACACTCTCTCAGACTGGCCAATAAAATAAAAGATTAAGATGAGCAAAAGAACACAGACACTGGACAGAGGAACTCTGCCTAGAAGGCTAGCATCCCGGAGCGTCCTCTTCACTTTTGACATTGTGTAACGCTTTGTCTTCCTCCTCGTCCGAGGAGGAGAAGTTTGAAGGATAACAAGGACCAATGGCAGCGTGGTACGTATCCATATTTATTAGATACTTTTCAATAATAAACAAAAACAATAAACTGACGAAAACCAACTAAGCTACAGTCCCGAACTAGTGAACACAGAAAAAACAGGAACACACGAACAGGAACAATCACCCACAAAAACTCATTACAAACAAGGCTACCTAAATATGGTTCCCAATCAGAGACAATGACTAACACCTGCCTCTGATTGAGAACCATATCAGCCAAACAAGAAACCCACATAGAAACAGAAAACATAGACTGCCCACCCAACTCACGCCCTGACCATACAAAACAAAAGACAAAACAAAGGAACTGAGGTCAGAACGTGACACATTGAGACTGGTGTTTTGCGGGTACTGTTTAATGAAGCTGCCAGTTGAGGACTTGTGAGGCGTCTGTTTCTCAATTGAGTTTCTGATGAAAGCATCGGTACTAGCCACAGTATCATGTACCGTTAATTATGTATGACTTACAAGACCTTCAGGAAAAATGTCAACTACTATGATGAAAATGTAACTCTGCACAGATCTTAAACACAAAGACCTGAAACACATAATAACAAATGACCAAGACATCACCCTGTTACCTGAGCTGTGACCTGAATGAACAGGAGCAGCAGCTGTTACCTGAGCTATGACCAGTGGTGACCTGATGAACAGGAGCAGCAGCTGTTACCTGAGCTTGACCAGTGGTGACCTGAATGAACAGGAGCAGCAGCTGTTACCTGAGCTATGACCAGTGGTGACCTGTATGAACAGGAGCAGCAGCTGTTACCTGAGCTATGACCAGTGGGTGACCTGTATGAACAGGAGCAGCAGCTGTTACCTGAGCTAGACCAGTGGTGCACTGTATGAACAGGAGCAGCAGCTTACCTGAGCTAACCAGTGGTGACCTGAATGAACAGAGCAGCAGCTGTTACCTGAGCTATGACCAGTGGTGACCTGAATGAACAGGAGCAGCAGCTGTTACCTGAGCTATGACCAGTGGTGACCTGAATGACAGGAGCAGCAGCTGTTACCTGAGCTATGACCAGTGGTGACCTGTAATGAACAGGAGCAGCAGCTGTTACCTAGCTATGACCAGTGGTGACCTGATGAACAGGAGCAGCAGCTGTTACCTGACGCTATGACCAGTGGTGACCTGAATAACAGGAGCAGCAGCTGTACCTGAGCTATGACCAGTGTGACCTGATGGAACAGGCAGCAGCAGCGGACCCCTGAGGACGTCATTAAGAACACCATCATTCAGATCCAAAAACACACCTGAGAAGAGGTTAGAGTTAGTAGTGGGTAGTTAGTGGACAACTGAGTGATACTGTATATAGTAAACATCTAGAAAGCAATTCACATAAAGTGTTACTAGGAATTACAAATAAAATAAAGCATAATTGAAACCAATCCAACAATTGTAGTTTAGTCTGCTAGAATGGGCAAGTCTTCCAGGCCTCCATCGGTGACTTACCAGTCAGAGGACGTGTGTTCTGGATTTCACCTGGGAGCTCCATTTATACTGTTTCCTAGGACACATCATGTGACCATAAAGAACATTTATATTGTGATTACCGGAATTTAGTTACTTATTCATCGCTTTAAATCCAAACAGAAACCAACCTGACAGATGAATAAAACAACTCTTTGTCAGAAATCCTTGTGTCAATATACTTAGTCATAGGACTTGTCAATAATATGGACACAACCTCCCTATATAATAGAACAACCTTGGGGGTTATGAATACAAAGACAGTTTGTACATTCCAGTAAAACCACAGCCAACCCCTTTAATCCAAACCTACCTTTAGGCAACAGCCATGTCTATAAAATGTATTAATGTTACATCAAGAAGTCCTTTGAAGTCATTTGAGTCCATTGCAAAACTGTGAACAAAATAAAAACATACATACAAAACTTTAACAGCTCAATTGTAAATCTGACCAATTTGTTTGATTGCGGTTTACCCATTTCTTTGAATGTTTGATACTCCTTTAATGTATTTCTGTCTGCAAAATAGTTATTTGTGCAAAAGTAAAGTTTCCTTTTGCACAAAGTAAACTGACCCTAACCTTCACAAGACAGTTGCCATGGATTCCAAGTGTGCAAGAATTCAGAGAGGCTTTATCTTTTGTGCAGTGAACCATAAAAAACAATCCTGTAGTGCATTTCCACTATCTAAATCAAACACACTAACCCTGGTGGTCAGATAACCTACATTCCCAAGTTGTCATGTCATGTTTGCGTCAAGTGTTGCTGGGGAATACATGGATTGCGTCCCAAAAGGCACACTATTCCCAATTTAGTGCACTACTTTGACCAAGGCTCATAGGGTTCTATATAGAGAAAAGGGTGCCATTTGGGAWGCAAGCCCAATGTCATTTCTTACTAATAATATGAATTGTCATACGAGGGAGATTTGCTTTACTCAAAGTGTTACTGGGGCATGCCTCTTGTTGTATAGCTCCTGAAGTCCTCACTGTGCTGTACACTCTCAAATAAAAATGTATCGAATTGAATTACAAACTCATTACAGTATTCTGAACAAAAATATGAAGGCAACATGCAACAATTTCATTTTTTTTTAACATGTTACAGTTCATATAAGGAAATCAGTCAATTGAAATAAATYCATTAGGCCCTAATCTATGGATTTCACATGACTGAGCACGGGTGCAGCCATGGGCATGCGGGCATAGGCTCATCTACTTGGCAGCCAGGCCCATCCRCTGGGAAACCAGGCCCAGCCAATCAGAATMWTTTTTTCCCCACAAAGGGGCTTTATTAAAGTGTCATGTTATTGTCCCCAGCACAAGGTACACCTTTGTAATGATCATGCTGTTTGATCAGCTTCTTGATATGCCACACCTGTCAGGTGGATGGATTGTCTTGGCAAAGGAAAAATGCTCACTAACATACTTGTAAACAAATTTGTGCACAACATTTTAGAGAAATAAGCTTTTAATGCATATGGGAAATGTATAGGATTTTTTATTTCTGGCTTCATGAAACATGCGACCAACACTTTACATGTTGCATTTATATTTTTGTTCAGTGTAATTGAGGTGCAAATGCTTGTCACTGGGGTGGTACCCTGTAAGGTACACTATATATACAAAAGTACAGACCCGTAGCACTCACGTCCATAGCCATGAAGTGCTTTGAAAGGCTGGTAATGGCTCACATCAACACCATTATCCCAGAAACCCTAGACCCACTCCAATTTGCATACCGCCCAAACAGATCTACAGATGATCAATCTCTATTGCACTCCACACTGCCCTTTCCGACCTGGACAAAAGGAACACTTATGTGAGAATGCTATTCATTGACTACACCTCAGTGTTCAACACCATAGTGCCCTCAAAGCTCATCACTAAGCTAAGGATCCTGGGACGAAACACCTCCCTCTGCAACTGGATCCTGGACTTCCTGACGGACCGCCCCCAGGTGGTGAGGGTAGGTAGCAAACACTCTGCCACGTGATCCTCAACACTGGAGCCCCCAGGGGTGCGTGCTCAGTCCCCTCCTGTACTCCCTGTTCACCCACGACTGCATGGCCAGGCACGACTCCAACACCATCATTAAGTTTGCAGACGACACAACAGTGGTAGGCCTGATTACCGATAACGACGAGACAGCCTATAGGGAGGAGTTCAGAGACCTGGCCGGGTGGTGCCAGAATAACAACCTATCCCTCAACGTAACCAAGAGCTAAGGAGATGATTGTGGACTACAGGAAAAGGAGGACCGAGTACGCCCCCATTCTCATCGACGGGGCTGTAGTGGAGCAGGTTGAGAGCTTCAAGTTCCTTGGTGTCCACATCACCAACAAACTAGAATGGTCCAAACACACCAAGACAGTCGTGAAGAGGGCACGACAAAGCCTATTCCCTCAGGAAACTAAAAAGATTTTGCATGGGTTCTGAGATCCTCAAAAAAGGTTCTACAACTGCAACATCGAGAGCATCCTGACTGGTTGCATCACTGCATGGTACGGCAAGTGCTCGGCCTCCGACCGCAAGGCACTACAGAGGGTAGTGCGTACGGCCCAGTACATCACTGGGCTAAGCTGCTTACTATCCAGGACCTTTACACCAGGAGGTGTCAGAGGAAGGCCCTACAAATTGTCAAAGACCCCAGCCACCCAATCATAGACTGTTCTCTCTACTACCGCATGGCAAGCCATACCGGAGTGCCATGTCCAGGACAAAAAGGCTTCTCAACAGTTTTTTTGTACCTTTAAAAGTTTAAAGTGTACACATTTGCCATCTTAAGGTACCACCTCAATGACAAAGACATTTGTTCCTTTAAGTTGCAAAAAGCTCCAGTAAGACGTTCTAAACTCTCTGCATTTCAATATGTAATGTAATATAATGTTGATTCAACAACAGGACGCTCTTGAAAAAGAGATTTAAATCTCAATGAGCCCTTCCTGGTTAAATAAAGGTTAAATAAAATAAAATAAATGAATATTAGAAGACCTCTTTGTTGTCACATACTCTTACATAATCCTTTACAAAGACTTTAGAACTGCCGTTGGACAATAATAGTGATCAACCTGAACATAACCATTGACCACCTAAACTGGTACAAAACTTCCATTAACGGGTGGCTGTCACGGTCGTCAAAAGGAGGAGACCAAGGCGCAGCGTGGTATGCGTACATTCTTCTTTATTATTCTTTATTTATTATCCTCGCCGGAGGCCCCGCACCGGGGGCCCTCGCCGGAGACCTCGGGCCGGGGACTGTCGCCGGAAGTTCCGGACCGGGTACTGTCGCCGGAAGTTCCGGACCGGGTACTGTCGCCGGAAGTTCCGGACCGGGTACTGTCGCCGGAACTCTGGACCGGGTACTGTCGCCGGAAGCTCTGGACTGGGTACTGTCGCCGGAAGCTCTGGACTATGGAAGTGCACTGGAAGCCTGATGCGTGGTGCCGGAACTGGTGGTACCGGGCTGAGGACACACACCTCAGGGCGAGTGCGGGGAAGAGGCACAGGCCGTACTGGACTGTGGAACTGGAGAACTGATGCGTGGTGCCGGAACTGGTGGTACCGGGCTGAGGACACGCACCTCAGGGCGAGTGCGGGGAGGAGGCACAGGATACACTGGGCCGTGGAGACGCATTGGAGATCTGGAACGTAGAGCTGGCTCAATGCATCCTGACTGGATGCCCATTCTAACCCTGCAAATGCGAGGAGCTGGAATAGAGCTCACCGAGCTATGAACGGAACTGGAGACACCTTGCGCATTTCTGCATAACACGGTGCCTGACCAGTCACACGCTCCACACGGTAAGCACGAGGAGTTGGCTCATGTCTCCAACCTGACTCAGCCAATCTCCTCGTGTTCCCCCCTAAAAAAAATATTGGGGCTGCCTCTCGTGCTTGCCTTGTTTGTATTTCTCCTCACAATATAGCTGTTCCGCTTTTGCTGCCTCTATTTCCACCTTCGGAAGGCGATACTCCCAGCCTGCATCCAGGGTCCTGCTCCGTCCAAAAATCTCCTCACAGGTCCATTCCTCCTGAACACGCTGCTTGGTCCTTTTATGGTGGGTCTTTCTGTCATGGCCGTCAAAAGGAGAGACCAAGGCACAGCGTGGTATGCGTACATTCTTCTTTATTATAAGAATGAACACTGAACAAAACTAACAAAGTAACAAAACGAACCGTGAAGCTATACAAAATGAGTGCTGACAGGCAACTACACATAGACAAGAACCCACAAATACCCAAGGGAAAATGGCTACCTAAATATGGTCCCAATCAGAGACAACGATAAACAGCTGCCTCTGATTGGGAACCATATCAGGCCACATAGACATATATATCACTAGACCTACAAAACCCCTAGATATACAAAAACCCTAGACAAGACAAAACTAGCAAACCCACCCTAGTACACCCTGACCTACCAAAATAAGAAAGAAACATAGATAACTAAGGTCAGGGCGTGACAGTGGCACAAATACAACACGGTGGAAACCACAGCCATACAATATGCTAATGAGCCCCCTCAGCTACAGTGCCCACACAAACATGAAAAAAAACGCAGTGATGATTGTACCTTATATTCAAAATATTGTGTATAGAAATGTGCCATTATACTAGATTATCTGCACATGTACCCTAACAGGTACCGAACAGTACAGTATGTTTACCTCTGAAGATATTTGTGTACTTTTGACCTTATTGTACCCAAGGGAACAATACTGAACCCTAACCGTACCCATATTTTTGAGAGCGTACTAGTATAATAAGTGCATAAAATATTTGCCTTTATTTCTTTCCACTGGCGATTGGACCCTGAGCCGGAGGGGTGGGGGTGTGAACATCTCTTATGATGCTGTTATGGCAGGGCTCTCCAACCCTGTTCCTGGAGAGGTTTTCATTCACCTAATTATCTGATTGATAAGCTGAAAAAATTTAGTTTCAACTGGGGTTGGAGCGAATACCCTCTTGTAGGTTTCTCTCCAGGAACAGGCTTGGAGTTAAAACCTACAGGAGGTTAACTCTCCAGGAACAGGCTTGGAGTTAAAACATACAGGAGGGTATCTCTCCAGGAACAGGGTTGGAGAGCCTTGTGTTATGGAATAGTAGCCTATAACCCTAACAAAAGGAACCAACCAAACGTAGTTGGTCTTGTAGAGCCATCTGGTGGGGGATGTCGATACAGGATAATGAAGCAAGACGTGGCAATATGCCAGGACCTTCATCAGATTGATTATCACATAATTTATGTTTTTTCAATGATAAGACCTCATGTAGCCCTTTTTATCACTGTAATACAACACATCACTTCAGATCTCTTTTTTTTGTGACTGACTGTGTTCAAAACCAGATTTCAAGCGCACCACACAGCTATGTTACCCTGAGCAGGAGCCTGCCAGCATACCACACAACTATGTTACCCTGAGCTGAAGCCTGCCAGCGTACCCACAGCTATGTTACCCTGAGCTGAAGCCTGCCAGCGTACCACACAACTATGTTACCCTGAGCTGAAGCCTGCCAGCATACCCACACAACTATGTTACCCCTGAGCTGAAGCCTGCCAGCGCACCACACAACTATGTTACCCTGAGCTGAAGCCTGCCAGCATACCACACAACTATGTTACCCTGAGCTGAAGCCTGCCAGCGCACCACACAACTATGTTACCCTGAGCTGAAGCCTGCCAGCGCACCACACAACTATGTTACCCTGAGCTGAAGCCTGCCAGCATACCACACAACTATGTTACCCTGAGCTGAAGCCTGCCAGCGCACCACAACAACTATGTTACCGAGCTGAAGCCTGCCAGCGCACCACACAACTATGTTACCCTGAGCTGAAGCCTGCCATTATGGACATTCTCTTGGGGAGCTAACAGAAGTCTTCAGGTCTCAGGCAAGGTTACAACCACGTCAGTGTAGGACAAACCACCTCTGTTACATCTGGCTACATGTCCCGAGTTGAATATTGAGAGCATTTTGAACACTGCCCAATGTTTAACTGACTCAATTGAATCAAATAGTATTGTCAAACAGATGGACTCAGTTAGTTATCGATATGCTATAAAGGCAAAGTCAATTAGAAACCATTTGATAGGAAAGCTATCGAGTCACTGCCATTGATTTGGAGCGTTTTCAACCTTTTTCTGGTCTCTGTGTGTTTAAGTTGTATCAGTAGGTTCGTATTCTGTGGAAAAGTTCCATCTTTATTAACAGACATGCTGGAATGAGACATACTCCTGCACCCTGTAGTATTGTTGCTTATTGATGATTCCAAATTGGCCTGGTGGACAAACAACATCAAATCATTGTTGGCTGGCCTAGCTTGAATTCCTCCACCTGAGCTTTGTGTGCTATACTGACTCAGACAGTTTCAGGACATTGTGATGTTAGAGTTGTCCACCGCTAGGATGAACAAGGCCAAGGTCTCCACACTGCTGACATGAACAGATGGAAGTTCTAGACATCAGAACTCATTGCCTAAGGTCCACTGAGGGCCACTGAGGTCTACTGAGGTCTACTGAGGTCCACTGAGATCCACTGAGGTCCACTGAGGTTCAATGAGGTCCACTGAGGTTCAATGAGGTCCACTGAGGGCCACTGAGGTCTACTGAGGGCCACTGAGGTCCACTGAGGGCCACTGAGGTCCAATGAGGTCTACTGAGGTCCACTGAGGGCCACTGAGGTCTACTGACGTCCACTGTCCTAATATCTTGTTTCTGACTTTTCTGTGATCACTGTTTCAGTTGTTTGGCATGTGTTACTATTTTATGTGTATTTATGCATTATTTGTTGATCCATTTTTGCCCTTTTGATTTCCATATTTCTGTTTTAAAACTATGCTGTTTTCATTTAACCTATGCAATGATATGCAAACTGGAACCTTTAGGGGAGGAGGTTGCTTGTCATTTCCGGTCACAACTTGCAGACTTGTTTACGTGCTGCTGTGCATTTTGTTGCTAACCTTATTTTGCTACCTGACAACTTTACGGTTTTTACTTTTTAATTACCGTTTATATTTTTAGTTTTTCCCTCACTCAACTTTTTTTCATTCAACTTTTTCACTCTGGACGTTTTATCTGGACGTGGTTCGTCAGGACCTCCACCAGCCGAAGCTAAATACTAACATTAACATGATGCCTTCTAATTGCAGTCGCTGTACTCATAATATACAGGAGAATGATTCGCCTTACGGCGAGGATAGCTGTGCTGCTAGCCCAGCTTGAGACGCAATCGTTGGGCAAGGGTAATTTCAGTGTAGGAAAGGATGAAACAGCGTCTGTGCCACCAGTAAGTACAGATAGTAACGTTAGTATAAATCTCCTCGCACGGTCCCCGCAGCCGGACAACTTTCTCATGGCTTCTGGAGGGAAATGCTGTCAGAATGCTCAACCGGTGTCGCTCATTCAGCCGACAAACTTTCAACCGGTTCTCCCCATTAAGCAGCGAGTCGGAGTCTGAGGCCGAGCTAATGGCTCCCACCATTAGCTTGAAAACCCTAGTCATTGGCGACTCCATTACCGCAGTATTAGACTTAAAACGAATCATCCAGCGATCATACACTGCTTACCAGGGGGCAGGGCTACGACGTTAAGGCTAATCTGAAGATGGTGCTGGCTAAAGCTAAAACTGGCGAGTGTAGACAGTATAGAGATATTGTTATCCACGTCGGCACCAACGATGTTAGGATGAAACAGTCAGAGGTCACCAAGCGCAACATAGCTTCAGCGTGTAAATCAGCTAGAAAGATGTGTCGGCATCGAGTAATTGTCTCTGGCCCCCTCCCAGTTAGGGGGAGTGATGAGCTCTACAGCAGAGTCTCACAACTCAATCGCTGGTTGAAAACTGTTTTTGCCCCTCCCAAAAGATAGAATTTGTAGATAATTGGCCCTCTTTCTGGGACTCACCCACAAACAGGACCAAGCCTGACCTGCTGAGGAGTGACGGACTCCATCCTAGCTGGAGGGGTGCTCTCATTTTATCTATGAACATAGACAGGGCTCTAACTCCCCTAGCTCCACAATGAAATAGCCTGCTGCCTGGCCTGCACCCTGTTAGCCAGCCTGCCAGCTTAGTGGAGTCTGCCAGTCAGTGTAGTCAGCTCAGCTATCCCCATTGAGATTGTGTCTGTGCCTCGACCTAGGTTGGGCAAAACTAAACATGGTGGTGTTCGCTTTAGCAATCTCACTAGATTAAAGACCTTCTCCATTCCTGCCATTATTGAAAGAGATCGTGATACCTCACATCTCAAAATAGGGCTACTTAATGTTAGATCCCTCACTTCAAAGGCAGTTATAGTCACTGAACTAATCACTGATCATAATCTTGATGTGATTGGCTTGAATGAAACATGGCTTAAGCCTGATGAATTTACTGTGTTAAATGAGGCCTCACCTCCTGGTTACACTAGTGGAGCAACGAACCACCCTTGCTGTCTCTGCCTGGCCGGTTCCCCTCTCTCCACTGGGATTCTCTGCCTCTAACCCTATTACAGGGGCTGAGTCACTGGCTTACTGGTGCTCTTCCATGCCGTCCCTAGGAGGGGTGCGTCACTTGAGTGGGTTGAGTCGCTGACGTGGTCTTCCTGTCTGGGTTGGCGCCCCCCCTTGGGTTGTGCCGTGGTGGAGATCTTTGTGGGCTATACTCGGCCTTGTCTCAGGATGATAAGTTGGTGTGGGGGCTGTGCTTTGGCAAAGTGGGTGGGGTTATATCCTGCCTGTTTGGCCCTGTCTGGGGGTATCATCGGATGGGGCCACATTACTCTGTTTGACTGTTTGATCTTCTCTCTCTTATTACTAAGAGAAAATAAAAGATTATGCAGATATTTTTAAAGTGCACCAAATGTTTAATTTGCTTGTCCTCTAAAAGAACACCATAGTATTTTAGATCACTGAATGCACAGCCTGTATTTTAGATCACGGAGGAATGTGCAGGCCGTGCTTTCAGTTAAGTACAGTATTGAGTGTTTAGATTGGTGTGACGTTTTGGAAGTCTCCAAGGGAGCCAATCAACTGGTTGATACCCTGTGGACCAAACACCCAGCGTGAGGTCACTCAGGACACATTTCTGGTGTTGGCACTGCCATTTACCACTCGTTAAACTAAGGTGTTTAACACGGCTGYGATCGGGCCAGGCAAGGCCCCCCRTGGTCTCATTGATCCTACCATTCAGTCCTCCCCAGGGGTGCTTTTAGAGATTTGGYAGGGTGTCAATCGGATTCTGAACCCTGTGACCACTGTCCTGTCAGTACGTTCTTCTTAGAACTGGTCTTGGTGAAGAAATTACCTTGGTAAGGCTCTGAAAGTCACCCAGAGTTCTAATTCTAAGATAATGATTTGTTGCATTTCGGCTCACAGTGAACCTATACTGAACAGTTTTACAGTTCAGGATTGATCTACTCACCGCCAGAGGATTAGAAGACGAACAACAGACAAAGAACAGAGTAGATATTGGTCATCCTTGGCGCATGCCCCTTAAAAGTGGAAATCACTGTGAACTTAGTTTGTAAGCACTGATGCCTTGGGTGCACATGTGGTGTGGCGCGGTGGCACCTTAAATTGGTAGGACAGCGCTCATAGTAATAGCTGACACGGATAACGGAATACGGGATAGTTTCAAAATCACATTGTTTTCCAAACGGTTTCCCTAGTGTTGATATATTCATTTCACTCATTCCAGCGCATTATTATTTAGCCGTCTCTCCTCATGTAGCCTCCTGTGCTGGTGACAAGTCCAAAAGATTGATTAAGGAATTAACTTCTCAGCGCCCATTTACAGATATTGTTTGTTTTATTAACTAGGCAAGTCAGTTAAGAAATCTTATTTTTCAATGACAGCCTGGGCAATAGTGGGTTTAATGAGGCACTTGTTCAGGGGAGATGACAGATTTATACCTTTGTCGGCTTCAGGGATTGGATTTGCAACTTTCGGTTACGTAAGTCCACACTCTAACACATAGGTTACCTGCCCGCCAGAATAAATAGTCATTCTCTCCTGTCAACACATTGAATCTAAGGATGCTACATGGAACGTCATAGTGCAGGGGAGTGTTTGGCTTGGTTGATAAACCCTGTCTAATCTAATATTAATGTATATAAAGCAGATTGTCTTTCACAACAGGTAGGATGCGCG
>NW_019947342.1:0-1496 GCF_002910315.2 Salvelinus sp. IW2-2015 | reverse complement strand
CACTAGAACAATGAACCAAGGCCCTCTCTCTCCACTAAGACAATCAACCAAGGCCCTCTCTCTCCACTAGGACAATGAACCAAGGCCCTCTCTCTCCACTAGAACAATCAACCAAGGCCCTCTCTCTCCACTAGGACAATGAACCAAGGCCTGTATCGAGGAGAACAGCCCAAAGTCAGGTGTAAACTAAACAAAGCTTTACGACTGTAGATCATCATCCAACAAGTCTGGGTCCTACAACAGCAGATCTGTGGGAGAGATTCCTTCCTGTAGGTTAACATCAGGGCTTTCCAACCCTGTTACTGGAGAGTTACTCTCCTGTAGGTTTACATCAGGGCTTTCCAACCCTGTTACTGGAGAGTTACTCTCCTGTAGGTTTACATCAGGGCTCTCCAACCCTGTTCCTGGAGAGTTACCCTCCTGTAGGTTTACATCAGGGCTCTCCAACCCTGTTCCCGGAGAGGAACCCTCCTGTAGGTTTACATCAGGGCTCTCCAACCCTGTTACTGGAGAGAATCCTCCTGTAGGGTTTTTGCTCCAATCCCAGTTGTAACTAACCTGCTTCAGTTTATCAACCAGAGAATTATTTGACTCAGGTTTGCTAGATTAGGTTTGGAGTTAAAACCTACAGGATGGTAGCTCTCCAGGAACAGGGTTGGAGTTGAAACCTACCCTCTCTCTCCACTAGAACAATGAACCAAGGCTCTCTCTCTCCACTAGAACAATGAACCAAGGCCCTCTCTCCACTAGAACAATGAGCTAGCTCTCCAGGAAGCTCTCCAGGAAGAAGGTTGGAGTTAAAACCTACAGSYGGGTATCTCTCCAGGAACAGGGTTGGAGTTAAAACCTACAGAAGGGTACCTCTCCAGGAACAGGGTTGGAGTTAAAACCTACAGGAGGGTACCTCTCCAGGAACAGGGTTGGAGTTAAAACCTACAGGAAGGTATCTCTCCAGGAACAGGGTTGGGAAAGCCCTGGTAGACTAATTAGTAGCCTGACACTTCCCCCTGCTGGTGAGCGGCTGGTATTACACGAGTTCTCTTACCTACATCTCAGCGTGTAATACTGAATGACAGTATCGGAGGCAAGAAAACAGCATTATCGTGTTGAATTTTCACACTCTTACTCTGTAAGTATGTGTGTGTTTTTGTAAGGCTGTTTTAGTCAGTGTTTCATAGGGTGTGTTATCAGTCCACTTGGTCATACATAGGGTTGCAAAATTCCGGTACATTTGTCAAAATTCCCTGGTTTTCCATCCTGAGTCTTCCAACCAGGATTCCTGAAAACAAACTGGGAACTTTGGGAAAGCCATCGGAATTTTGCAACCCTAATCCTACATACATGAATAACATTTGAATGTGCATGTGTTTTACATGTGTTTTACATGTGTTTTTACATGTGTTTTACATGTGTTTTACATGTGTTTTACATGTGTTTTACGTGTGTTTTACGTGTATTTTACATGTGTTTTTACATGTGTTTTACATGTGTTTTAC
>NW_019947341.1:4758-22886 GCF_002910315.2 Salvelinus sp. IW2-2015 | reverse complement strand
TCATTGATCCAATCTGCCTTGAGTGGTATAAGGGGGTCTGCGTGGTTATCATGTGTCTCATTCTCTGTTCAGTGGCACTAAGGCTGGTGATACCCTCAATCGTGCTATTCTGCTTAGCTGCACTAAGAGGAGGCCTGGTGGTAATCATGTCATATCTGCTAGCTGGTGACCTACACGTGCGCTCGAGCCGCTATCCTACATGTCAACCTCCTGTTACGCTCAGGTACGGGCAAACGGCGCGCAAGCCGCTGGTGGGTACATCCTACTCGCTCTATCTGTTACCGCTGCGTATACTAACTGCCAGCCCGGAGCTGCGTCGCGATATCAATATCCTCAGTCTGTAGCTCGGTCAGCTAAGCGTGGAGGCTCACGGTGATATCGATAGTCAATGACCTGAGTCCTTATCGGTAAACTAACACGAGAGAGCGAGCTAGTTGGGCTATCACTTGTCCTTTCACTTGCTGTTTAGTGGCTACTAACGAGGGCGAGCGCCCTGCGTGGCTATCACGTCTCCTACCTCTGATTTCTAGTGGTACCTACGCGGCGCACGCTGTGCTCTTGTCGGTCACTCATCGCCACAATCTTGTAGCTCGGTACTAAGGCTGTGTGGCTCACAATTCACAAGATCTCGCTTAGTGAGAGCGACTACAACACGAGGAGACGGGCTAGGATGTCATCAATGTTATCTGTTAGTCGCACTAAGCGCTGCGTGGTATCACTGTCTATCCTGTTAGCTGGTACCACCAGAGGCACGCGCTCGCCTGGTACCATCGCTCAACTCTGTTAGCTCCGTTGTTATCTTTAAAGGGCGAGCGCCCTGTGCGCGCTACTCACTGTCTACTCCTGCTCTAGTTGGCACCTAAGGCTGGTGGTATCACTGTTATCTGTTAGTGGTCACCTGAGCAGGCGGCTGGTGCGTATCCATCGTTCATGCTTAGCTGAGTACTCAACGGGGAGGCTGGTGTATATCTGTCTATCTGTTAGTTGGCCACTAAGCGTCAGCTATGTGTACAGAGCTGGTGGTATCATGTCAATCTGTTAGTGGCACTCCAAGGGGAAGCGCGCTGGTGGCTCACTCATGTCAACTTCTACTCGCAGGCGGATCGGTGTATCAGTCTATCGTGCTCGCGTCACTAAGGGACGCTGTGGTACTCGATGTCAATCTTTAGCTGGCACTACACCGGGAGGCCGTGGTATACTGTCCAATCCTGTTAGTGGTACCTAAGGGAGGCTGGTGGTTATCATGTCTATTGTTAGTGGTACTAAGGCGGGGCGGTGGTATCCATGTAACTCTGTTAGTGGTACCTAAGAGGAGCTGGTGGTATCATGTCAATCTGTTAGTGGTACTAGGGGAGGCTGGTGGTATCATGCTAATATCTGTTAGTGGCACTAAGGCTGGTGGTATCATGTCTATCTGTTAGTGGTACTAAAGAGGAGGCTGGTGTATCATGTCAATCTGTTAGTGGCACTAAAGGGGAGCTGGTGGTATCATGTCTTGTTGTGACTAACGGCTGTGGTATCATGTCTATCTGCTTAGTGGTACTAAGAGGAGGCTGGTGGTATCATGTCAATCTGTTAGTGGACTAAGGGGAGGCTGGTGGTATCATGCTATCTGTTAGTGGTACTAAGGGAGGCTGGTGGTATGCATGTACTTATCTGTTAGTGGTATAAGGGAGGCCTGGTGGTATCACTGTCAATCTGTTAGTGCTAACTAAGGCTGGTGGTAATCATGTCTAATCTGTTAGTGGTACTAAGGGGAGGCTGGTGTATCATGTCTATCTGTTAGTGGTACTAAGGCTGGTGGTATCATGTCTATCTGTTAGTGGGTACTAAGAGGAGGCTGGTGGTATCATGTCAATCTGTTAGTGGTACAATAAGGGGAGGGCTGGTGGTATCATGTCTATCTGTTAGTGGCACTAAGGCCTGGTGGTATCATGTCTATCTGTTAGTGTACTAAGAGAGGCTGGTGGTATCATGTCAATCTGTTAGTGCACTAAGGGGAGGCTGGTGGTATCATTCTATCTGTTAGTCGGTACTAAGGGGAGGCTGGTGGTATCATGTCTATCTGTTAGTGTACTAAGGCTGGTGGTATCATGTCTATCTGTTAGTGGTACTAAGAGGAGGCTGGTGGTATCATGTCAATCTGTTAGTGGTACTAAGGGGAGGCTGGTGGTATCATGTCTATCTGTTAGTGGCACTAAGGCTGGTGGTATCATGTCTATCTGTTAGTGGTACTAAGAGGAGGCTGGTGGTATCATGTCAACTGTTAGTGACTAAGGGGAGGCTGGTGGTATCATGTCTATCTGTTAGTGGTACTAAGGGGAGGCTGGTGGTATCATGTCTATCTGTTAGTGGTACTAAGGGGAGGCTGGTGGTATCATGTCAATCTGTTAGTGGTACTAAGGCTGGTGGTATCATGTCAATCTGTTAGTGGTACTAAGGGAGGCTGGTGGTATCATGTCTATCTGTTATGGACTAAGGCTGGTGGTATCATGAATCTGTTAGTGGTACTAAGAGGAGGCTGGTGGTATCATGTCAATCTGTTAGTGGTACTAAGGGGAGGCTGGTGGTATCATGTCTATCTGTTAGTGGCACTAAGGCTGGTGGTATCATGTCTATCTGTTAGTGGTACTAAGAGGAGGCTGGTGGTATCATGTCAATCTGTTAGTGGCACTAAGGGGAGGTGTGGTATCATGTCTATCTGTTAGTGGTACTAAGGGAGGCTGTGGTATCATGTCTATCTGTTAGTGGTACTAAGGCTGGTGGTATCATGTCTATCTGTTAGTGGTACTAAGAGGAGGCTGGTGGTATCATGTCAATCTGTTAGTGGTACTAAGGGGAGGCTGGTGGTATCATGTCTATCTGTTAGTGGCACTAAGGCTGGTGGTATCATGTCTATCTGTTAGTGGTACTAAGAGGAGGCTGGTGGTATCATGTCAATCTGTTAGTGCACTAAGGGAGGCTGGTGGTATCATGTCAAATCTGTTAGTGGCACTAAGGGGAGGCTGGGTTTCTCTAACAAAGCTCTCTGTGTTTCCAGCATGTGGCTCATCATCATTTTTTTCCTCTTTTTCAAAGCCTTGAATTCATAGGCCTCAGTGGTGAGCTAGATCTTTATTAACACTGTATTTATCCAGTTATTTTCCTTTTAGTGTTTTTCTGTGTTGGGACAGGACAACATTTCTGCTCTTCCCAATGCGTCCCAAATGACACCCTATTCCCAACATAGTGCATCCTATTCCCTACATAGTGCACCCTATTCCCTACATAGTGCACCCTATTCCCTACATAGTGCATCCTATTCCCTACATATTGCACCCTATTCCATACATAGAACACCCTATTCCCTACATAGTGCATTACTTTGGACCAGAGCCATGCACTACTATTTGGGATGCAATCCTCCTCTCATCTCCATGTCCTGAAGCAGAATCTGACTGTAACTCAGTGCCAGCACTGCTAGCTAGCTGCTTTTAGTAACCCCACTTCATGCTATGGATTAATAGCCATTAAGCTAGATGGAGAGCACTCTACTTCCCAGCTAATGCCCAGCAAAGGCCTGCAGTGTGCTGTGCCCTGTCTTACGTAGGACCAGAAAAGGCCTGCAGTGTGCTGTGCCCTGTCTTACGTAGGAAGGACCAGAAAAGTGCAGAACAAATGTTTAGATTTAGATCCATTTATTCATCATCAAAGACAGTAAAAAAAAACACCAGCATATCAGCTCCAAGTCATTTTTATTTTGAAAATCGGTTCCAAAATATTTCCATGCATAATAGAGAGTCATGCACTGAGTTTACAAAACATTAGGAACACCTTTTCTTTCCATGACATAGACTGACCAGGTGAAACTCAATATTTGGAAGGTGTTCCTAATGTTTGGTATACTCCGTGTACACTACATGGCCAAAAGTATGTGGGAACCTGCTCATCGAACATCTCATTCCAAAATCAGGGGCATTAATATGGAGTTGGTCCCCCTTTACTACTAGAACAGCCTCCACTCGTCTGTGATTGCTTTCAACTAGATGATGGGACATTGCTGCCGGGACTTGCTTCCATTCAGCCACAAGAGCATTTGTGAGGTTGGGCACTGATGTTGGGCGATTAGGCCTGGCTCGCAGTCGGCGTTTCAATTCATCCCAAAGGTGTTCGATGGGGTTGAGGTCAGTGATTTTTGCAGGCCAGTCAAGTTCTTCCATACCAATCTCAACAAACCATTTCTGTATGGACTTCGCTTTGTGCACAGGTGCATTGTCATGCTGAAACAGGAAAGAGCCTTTCCCAAGCTGTTGCCACAAAGTTGGAAGCACAGAATAATCTAGAACGTCATTGTATGCTGTAGCGTTAAGATTTCCCTTCACTGGAACTAAGAGGCCAAGCCCGAACCATGAAAAACAGCCCCAGACTAATATTCCTCCTCCACCAAACTTTACAGTTGACACTATGCATTCTCCTGGCTTCCGCCAAACCCAGATTTGCCCGTCGGACTGCCGTATGGTGAAGCGTGATTCATCACTCCAGAGAACTCACGTCTGTAGCCATGACGTTCTTTGAAAAGGCTGGTCTCACATCAACACCAGCTGGAAACCCTAGACCCACTCCAATTCGCCCCAACAGATCCACAGATGACACAATCTCAATCGCGCTCCGCACTGCCCTTTCCCACCTGGACAAGAGAAAAACCTATGTGAGAATGCTGTTCATTGACTACAGGTCAGCGTTCAACACCATAGTAACAACACATCTGCCACCCTGATCCTCAACACCGGGGCCAGGAATGTATTGACCTCCTCCCTATAGGCTGTCTCGTCGTTGTCGGTGATCAGGCTGTTGTGTCATCAGCAAACTTAATGATGGTTTTGGAGTCGTGCCTGGTCATGCAGTCATGAGTGAAAAGGGAGTACAGGAGGGGGCTGAGCACGGACCCCTGAGGGGCCCCTGTGTTGAGGATCAGCTTGGCGGATGTTTTGTTACCTACCCTRACCACCTGGGGGTGGTGGGAAGTCAGGAAGTCCAGGATCCAGTTGCAGAGGTAGGTGTTTAGTCCCAGGGTCCTTAGCTTAGTGATGAGCTTTCAGGGAACTTTGGTGTTGAATGCTGAGCTGTAGTCAATGAATGGAGTGCAATGTGGAGTGCAATAGATATTACATCATCTGTGGATCTGTTGGGGCGGTATGTAAATTGGAGTGGGTCTAGGGTTTCTGGGATAATTGTGTTGATATGGGCCATTACCAGCCTTTCAAAGAAGTTCATGGCTACATGCGTGAGTGCCACGGGTCGGTTGTCATTTAGGCAGGTTACCTTAGCGTTCTTAGACACAGGGACTATGGTGGTCTGCTTGAAACATGTTGGTATTACAGACTCAGACAGGGAGAGGTTGAAAATGTCAGTGAAGACACTTGCCAGTTGGTCAGTGCATGCTCGGAGTACACGTCCTGGTAATCCGTCTGGCCCTACGGCCTTGTGAATGTTGACCTGTTTAAAGGTCTTAGTCACGTCGGCTACGGAGAGCGTGATCACACAGTCGTCCAGGAACAGCTGATGCTCTCATGCATGTTTCAGTGTTACTAGTTCTCGGCTGTGCTTCCCTTTGTAGTCTGTAATAGTTTGCAAGCCCTGCCACTTCCGACGAGCGTCGGAGCTGTTATAGTACGATTCGATCTTTGCCTGAGCTTTGCCTGTTTGATGGTTCGTCAGAGGGCATAGCGGGATTTCTTGTAAGCTTCCGGTTTAGAGTCCTGCTCCTTGAAAGCGGCAGCTCTACCCTTTACCTCAGTGCGGATGTTGCCTGTAATCCATGGCTTCTGGTTGGGGTATGTACGTACAGTCACTGTGGGGACGACGTCATCGATGCACTTATTGATGAAGCCAGTGACTGATGTGGTGTAGTCCTCAATGCCATTGGAAGAATCCCGGAACATATTTCAGTCTGTGCTAGCAAAACAGTCCTGTAGCTTAGCACCTGCTTCATCTGACCACTTTTTTATTGACCGAGTCATTGGTGCTTCCTTCTTAAATGTTTCCTTGTAATCAGGAATCAGGAGGATAGAATTATGGTTAGATTTGCCAAATGGAGGGCGAGGGAGAGCTTTGTACAGATCTCTGTGTGTGGAGTAAAGGTGGTCTAGAGTTTTTTCCCTCTGGTTGCACATTTAACATGCTGGTAGAAATTAGGTAAAACGGATTTAAGTTTCCCTGCATTAAAGTCCCTGGCTACTAGGAGCGCCACCTCTGGGTGAGCGTTTTCCTGTTTGCTTATGGTCTTTATACAGCTCAAACCATCTGATTTAGTGTTGGTGTTACTCCCTCTAAAACCATCTGATTTAGTGTTGGTGTTACTCCCTCTAAAACCATCTGATTTAGTGTTGGTGTTTACTCCCTCTACAACCATCTGATTAGTGTTGGTGTTACTCCCTCTAAAACCATCTGATTTAGTGTTGGTGTTACTCCTCTAAACCATCTGATTTAGTGTTGGTGTTACTCCCTCTAAAACCATCTGATTTAGTGTTGGGTGTACTCCTCTAAAACCATCTGATTTAGTGTTGGTGTTACTCCCTCTAAAACCATCTGATTTAGTGTTGGTGTTACTCCCTCTAAAACCATCTGATTTAGTGTTGGTGTTACTCCCTCTACAACCATCTGATTTAGTGTTGGTGTTACTCCCTCTAAAACCATCTGATTTAGTGGTGGTGTTACTCCCTCTAAAGCCATCTGATTTAGTGTTGGTGTTACTCCCTCTAAAACCATCTGATTTAGTGTTGGTGTTACTCCTCTAAAACATCTGATTTAGTGTTGGTGTTACTCCCTCTACAACCATCTGATTTAGTGTTGGTGTTACTCCCTCTAAAACCATCTGATTTAGTGTTGGTGTTACTCCTCTAAACATCTGATTTAGTGTTGTGTTACTCCCTCTAAAACATCTGATTTAGTGTTGGTGTTACTCCCTCTAAAACCATCTGATTTAGTGTTGGTGTTACTCCCTCTAAAACCATCTGATTTAGTGTTGGTGTTACTCCTCTACCCATCTGATTTAGTGTTGTGTTACTCCCTCTACAACCATCTGATTTTAGTGTTGGTGTTACTCCCTCTAAAACCATCTGATTTAGTGTTGGTGTTACTCCCTCTAAAGCCATCTGATTTAGTGTTGGTGTTACTCCCTCTAAAACCATCTGCTTTAGTGTTGGTGTTACTCCCTCTAAAACCATCTGATTTAGTGTTGGTGTTATCCCTCTAAAACCATCTGATTTAGTGTTGGTGTTACTCCCTCTAAAACCATCTGATTTAGTGTTGGTGTTACTCCCTCTACAACCATCTGATTTAGTGTTGGTGTTACTCCTCTAAACCATCTGATTTAGTGTTGGTGTTACTCCCTCTAAAGCCATCTGATTTAGTTGGTGTTACTCCCTCTAAAACCATCTGATTTAGTGTTGGTGTTACTCCTCTAAAACATCTTGATTAGTGTTGGTGTTACTCCCTCTACAACCATCTGATTTAGTGTTGGTGTTACTCCCTCTAAAACCATCTGATTTAGTGTAGGTGTTACTCCCTCTACAACCATCTGATTTAGTGATGGTGTTACTCCTCTGAAAAAGGAAGGGTGTTTACACACACAAATAGAAAAAAATAAGAAATGCCTTTTTTGGCGTATTTTGTCTTGCTTTCCAGGAGGAAGAATTCCCACAGACTTTTCAGCATGTAATTTCTTCAATGTGACCCTCTTATCTGAACTCCTCATGAACTTCTGTGTCATTCAAAGCGTGAAGAGTTGGGGCCAGTGTTCGTCCAGGAACCACATGACGCCATCTTTGCGCTGGACTCTGAGGAGAAGAAAGTTATGATGAGCTGTGAAGCCAGAGGCAACCCTGCACCTGTATACAGGTATGACTCTATCCTATCTCTAATATCTCTAACCCTGTACCTGTATACAGGTATGACTCTATCTCTATCTCTGTCTCTAACCCTGTACCTGTATACAGGTATGACTCTATCTCTATCTCTATATCTAGCCCTGTGGGCGGTGGGCTCTCTGTCTATATCAATTTCAATTTGAATTGCAATAGCAATAAATACATTGAAAATGTCATATTATGTTTATGTACAGTGTTGTAATGATGTGCAAATAGTTTCTCTCTCTCTGTCCATCTCTCTCTCTCTCTCTCTCTCTCTCTCTCTCTCTCTCAATTTTCAATTCCATTTGCTTTATTGGCATGACGTAACAAAGTACATATTGACAAAGCTTACTTTGGATATTTACAATATTAAGATAATAAGAATCAAAATTGTCAACGGGACAACAGTAACAACAGTAACCAACGGTCAGAATAACCATACATTGAACAATAACAATAAGCATACAGTAGAGGACATGTGCAGGTTGATTGGTCAGTCAGACACTGTCCCTCATCTTATGGCAGGCAGCAATGTAGTGCGCTGCCAACCCACAGCTCTCTGCGTCATCCCCCAACAGGACGGGTAGCCTCATCAGAGAGGTCTTTGAAACCTTGATTAAGGGTTTCAAATTTGGGAAAATGACACTCTCTAATTGTTTTTATTTTGTTTTACATTTTGTCAGGAAATGCAGCTCCGTCTCAGGTTCTGCTGTTGTGCAGTGGTTGCACAGACTTTCCTCTACAGGGAGCCAGGTTTTCCTGTGTCTACTCTTCTTAATGGCAAGGCTGTGCTCACTGAGCCTGTACTTTGTCAAGGTTTTTCTAAGGTTTTGATCAGTAACTATGGTCAAATAGTTAACCACGGTGTCCTGTTGATTTAGGGCCAGATAGCACTGCATTTTGCTTTGTGTTTGTGCTTGAGTTTACAATAAGCAATGTAGTTTTGTTTTGACTGTGTTGTAATGTGTTTTTTTCTGATTGATTGGATGTTCTGGTCCTGAGGCTTCAGTGTGTTAGTAGAACAGGTTAGTGAACTCAGCCCCAGGACCAGCTAGATGAGGGGACTGAGGCTTCAGTGTGTTAGTAGAACAGGTTAGTGAACTCAGCCCCAGGACCAGCTGGATGAGGGGACTGAGGCTTCAGTGTGTTAGTAGAACAGGTTTGTGAACTCAGCCCCAGGACCAGCTGGATGAGGGGACTCTTTTCTTTGCTCAGCTCTTGGCATTGCAGGGCTTGGTAAAGATATGAGAGGGGGTCACTGTATTTTAGATGTTTCCTCATCTTAATTGCTCTTTTTTGAGTTTTTATTATTAGTGGATATTGGCCTAATTCTGCCCTGCAAGCATTGTTCGTAGTTTTCCTCTGGACATGTAGGAGAATCTTACAGAACTCTGCATGCATGGTTTCAATGGGGTGTTTGTCCCATTTGGTGAAATCTTGTTTTGCAAGTGGACCCCACACCTCGCTGGCATGAAGTGCAATTGGTTCAATGACACATTCAATTAGTTTTAGACCCTGGTTAAAGAATTCTGTTATTTTCATGCCCATTTTAATGCTGCACGTATTGCCAGTATACATTGATTTAAGTATGTCATGTGTTTTACCCCCTACACCACTTTCAATAACTTTGTAGATCAGTCCTGTATGCCAAATAGAATCAAATGCTTTTTGGAAGTCGATGAAGCAAGCGTGTAGGTTGGTATTATTTTGGTGAACATGTTTATCTATCAGGGTGTGTAGGGTTTAAATATGATCAGTCATGCGATGTTTTGGTATAAATCCAATTTGGCTTTTACTCAAGACATTGTGCTTATTAATTACATGTATAATACTACAGAAAACCTTCCACAGGTTACTGTTCATACAAATGCCTCTGTAATTGTTAGGGTCAAATTTGTCTCCGTTCTTAAAGATTGGGGTTAGGAGTCCTTGATTCCAGATGTCAGGGAAATAACCTACACTCAGGAAATTAAGCAGTTTTAATATAGCCAATTGAAATGTTGCTCTCTCTCTCTCTGTGTGTCTCTCTCTCTCTGTGTGTGTCTCTGTCTCTCTCTGTGTGTCTCTCTGTGTGTGTCTTTGTCTCTCTCTGTGTGTGTGTCTCTCTCTGTGTGTGTGTCTTCGTGTGTGTGTGTCCCTGATGTGTGCTGTGCTGTTTTGCCTCTCTATCTCTCCTCTCTCCTTTCTATCTGTCCGTCTCAATCTCTTTATCTATGACTATCTCTGCCTTTCTCCTATCTATGGTCCATATTCATAAGAACGTAGCACAGATTCTACATGTACCCTGCCCTTTGGTATCATTGTTATGTCTGCGATTGGTTCATAATGGAAAGCGGTGGCGTGGAGGCAGATACCGTTACAGCTTGATCGCGGCAACTTGATAATAGCAAACGCCAGTGAGACGAGACTATGGGAGATACACAGTGTAGGGTGGAGAACAGCTATGGGACGGTCCTGAGTCGGGATGCCTGCTACAGTTTGCCTGTGAGTATCTCTCTCTCTGATCTTCCATTTACACACAGTATTATATACAGTTTGTTAGACTGGAGAAAAAAAAATGGTGATTCAATCCTATGCGGTAGTATAGTGGAAGATCCTTGTGAAAATATAATGGTAATTTCCGATTGAGTCGACATACTGTATGCAGCGTTTTTCGTGAATGCGGTATAGTTGAAGCTATGACACGGATATTTTGCTATACTATACTACTGCTATAGATAGCAGTATATATATATATATATATTATATTATAGATAGAAAGTATATATATAGTATATATAGATAGCAGTATATATAGTATATATAGATAGCAATATATATAATATATATATATTATAGAAGCATGTATATATATAATATATATATATTAATATATATTATATATATATAGTAATTATATTAGATATAAGATAAGAGATATATAGATAGGCAGTATATATAGCTTTATATAAGTATATTATATATATCCGGATTATGTGTTAATAATATAGTAATATAGATAGCAGTATATATAGTTAAATGATATAGATAAGCATATATATGTATATCAAATAGTAATATAATAGCAGTATTATATATATAGTATACTATAATGTATATTATAATATAAGATAGCAGTATATGTGATAATATTATATATATATTATAGATAGCAGTATATGTTATATATAAATATTATATATGATAGCAGTATATATATGTATATATTAGGAATACGTGATAGTTGTATAGATAAAATAGTATATAGAATAGAGTATTAGATATAGGAGTAGATAAGTTATGTGATAATCTATATAATATAGTAGATAATATAGATAGCAGTATATATAGTATATATAGATAGCAGTATATGATATGTAATGATATATAGATAGCATAGTAGTTAAAATATATAGAAGCATATATATAGTTATAATGAAGAAACAAAGTAAATGTAATATATAATATATATAGAATAGCAGTATACGTATAAGTATATTATAGATAGCATAATATGTGTAATATAAAATAGATAAGATATAGGATAGCAGTAGTATAGTAATATAATATAGTATATCATAGTATTATTAGGATATGTAGTATATGTGTATATATAAATAGTATATGATATAGATAGAAGTAATATATGAGTCATATATAGATAAGCAAGTGTATATATAGTATAATATAGATAGCGCTACAGATTAAACTCAGGTCCTTAGTCAATGGAACATTTAGAAAATATACTTACCATCAGATTTTTTTCTCTATGGTGACATGTAATTCCCTCCAAAATCATGAAAAGTCTTCAGCCTCTGAAGTAGCTTTACTCAACACGGCTCTTAAGTAGTTTTCAGAATATTTATGACGAAAATATTAGCAGTAGCCCGTCTCGGCATTATAAAACACCTGGGTTGTGCTCTGCTCTGAGATTCTTCTAATTGAAAGCCCACGTTGTTCAGCAAAGGGCGTTGCTGTGTTCGGCTCTACAGGGCCTTCAGAAAGGCAGTGCTGTGTTCGGCTCTACAAGGCCTTCAGAAAGGCATTGCTGTGTTCGGCTCTACAAGGCCTTCAGAAAGGCAGTGCTGTGTTCGGCTCTACAGGGCCTTCAGAAAGGCAGTGCTGTGTTCGGCTCTACAAGGCCTTCAGAAAGTATTCACACCCCCTGACTTTTTCCACAGTTTGTTGTGTTACAGCCTGAATTTAATATGGATTCAATTTAGATTTATGTCACTGGCCTACACACAGTACCCCATTTTGTGGAATTATGTTTTTCAGTTTGTTTACAAATTAATAAAACATTTAAAAACTGAAATGTCTTGAGTCAATATGTATTAAACCCCTTAGTTATGGCAAGGAGCCTAAAGAAGTTCAGGAGTTAAAATCTGCTTAACAAGTCACATAATAAGTTGCATTGACTCACTCTGTGTGCAATCATTTTGTTTAACACGATTTTTTTGACTGCTCCTGTAACGGCTGTCGTCTTCCTCCTCCTCGGACGAGGAGAGGCGAGAAGGATCAGACCAATATGCGGAGTGATTTGCGTTCATGATGATTTATTATAACGAAACAATCCAGAACACTTACAAATACAAAAACAACAAACGTGACAAAACCGAAAACAGTCCCGTGTGGCACGAACACTAACACGAGATACAAACACCCACAAAACACACGTGAAACCAAGGCTGCCTTAGTATGATTCTCAATCAGGGACAACGATTGACAGCTGCCTCTGATTGAGAATCATACCAGGCCGAACACAAAACCCCAACATAGAAAATCACACATAGACAGCCCACCCCAACTCACGCCCTGACCAACTAAATAAATACAAGAAAAAGGAAAAACAGGTCAGGAACGTGACAGCTCCATCTCTGTACCCCCACACATACAATTATCTGTAAGGTCCCTCACTCGAGCAGTGCATTTCAGACACAGATTCAACCACAAAGACCAGGGAGATTTTCCAATCCCTCGCAAAGAAGGGCACCTATTGGCAGATGTGTAAACAAACAAAAAACAGACATTAAATATCCCTTTGAGCATGGTGAAGTTATTAATTACACTTTGGATGGTGTATCAATACACCCAGTCACTACAAAGATACAGGTGTCCTTCCTAACTCAGTTGCCGGAGAGGAAGGAAACCGGTCAGGGATTTCACCATGATGATAATGGTGACTTTAAAACAGTTATAGAGTTTAATGGCTGTGAGAGGAGAACACTGAGGATGGATCAACAACATTGTAGTTACTCCACAATACTAACCTACTTGACAGAGTGAAAAAAAGGAAGCTGGTACAGCATAACAATATTCCCAAACATGCATCCTGTTTGCAACAAAAGTAATACTGCAAAAAACATGGGAAAGCGATTAACTTTTTGTCCTGAATACAAAGTGTTATATTTGGGGCAAATCCAATAAAACACATTACTGAGTACCGCTCTCCATATTTTCAACTATAGTGGTGGCTGCGTCATGTTATGGGTATGCTTGTAATCATTACAGACTGGTGAGTTTTTCAGGATGAAAAATAAATGGAATAGAGCTAAGCACAGGCAAAATCCTAGAGTAAAACCTGGTTCAGTCTGCTTTCCACCAGACACTGGGAGATGAATTCACCTTTCAGCAGGACAATAAGCTAAAACACAGGCAAAATCTTAGAGGAAAACCTGGTTCAGTCTGTTTTCCCCCAGACACTGGGAGATGAATTCACATTTCAGCAGGACAATAAGCTAAAACACAGGCCAAATCTACACTGGAGTTGCTTACCAAGAAGACAGTGAATGTTCCTGAGTGGCCGAGTTACAGTTTTGACTTAAATCTGCTTGAAATACCTGAAAATGGTTGTCGAGCAATGATCAACAACCAATTTGACAGAGCTTGATGTATTTCTAAAAGAATAATGTGCAAATATTGCATTATCCAGTTGTGCAAAGCTCTTAGAGACCCAGAAAGACTCACAGCTGTAATCACTGCCAAAGGCGCTTCTGCAAGGTATTGACTCAGGATTTTGAATAGTTATGTACATTTTATATTTCTGTATTTCATTTTCAATAAATTTGCTAACATTTCTAAAAACATGTTTTCACTTTGTCATCATGGGGTATTTTGTGTAGATTGGTAAGAAAAAGAAATATGTCATCCCTTTTGAATTCAGGCTGTAACACAACATGTGGAATAAGTCCAGGAGTATGAAAAGCTTCTGAAGGCCCTGTAACTACTGTTTGACTCCTGAATGGGAAGTACCCTTAACTCTGTGCTTAGCTGCCCTGGCAGTGGGGTGATTGGAAGTAAAACAGCACCCTATTCCCTATATAGTGCACTACTTTTGACCAGAGCCCAATGGGGAGAGGGTGTAAGAATAGGGTGCCATTTGTGTTGCAGCCACCATCTCTTCCTCCAGTCGTCCTGTGGCCAGGCTCCAAAACATCATCACAAGCCAAGGAAGCATAGCGACCGCGAGGCCAGGGGTGACTGTGCCCCTTTGCTTACAGTTTCCCCAGGAGTGCAGGTCATACAAGCCTTATTGCAATGCCTACAGGGAGCTTATGTTCCACTATTCTCAGCCAGTGGACTGTTGCTGCTAGAGAATATACAGACTGTGTTGTTGGTGGTGTTGTATACGGGGTGTTATGGTGAAAGGATAAGATACAGGTGAGAAGTGAATACGTTTTAAAGATGAATATATTGGTTCTTATACCAAAAAGTGGAGGAATCAAAACTGGATGGTGTTCAGAGATACATGGGAAGGGTTGACTGTAGCTGAATAATGGGACTAAAAACGAACAAAATATAACTAATGTTAAATATACTGTGTCCCTAAAATGTATATTGTGTATATATGGTGGATTGGAAATGATGAAGACAATTACATTGATGAAAACTACAATTTTAAAGATGATCTACCCTTAAGCGAACATAAAAAAGGGGGGGGGGTGTGTAGAAGGGGGACGGGAGAAGAGGGGAGGGAGGGAGGGAGGGAGGGAAGAGATGAGGGACTGTGTGTGTTAGGAGGTATAGGGTCTGCTGTTACACACTGAGATATCAAACTAGTATCCTGATGTCTGCTGAGATACCAATACATTATCCTGATGTCTGCTGAGATACCAATACATTATTCCTGATGTTCTGTCTGAGAGATACCAATACAGTATCCTGATGTCTGCTGAGATAGCAATACATTATCCTGATGTCTGTGAGATACAATAACCATTAATCCTGATGTCTGCTGAGAATACCAATACATTTATCCTGATGTCGTCTGAGATATCAATATATTACTGATGTCTGCTGAGTTACCAATACATTATCCTATGTCTGCTGAGATACCAATACATTAACTGAGTCCTTAGATATCAATACATTATACTGCGTCTGCTGAAGTCTGGTCAGCCCTCTGTCCTCTCTAACATGCTGAGATACCAATACATTATCCTGATGTCTGCTGAGATACCAATTACATTATCCTGATGTCTGCTGAGATATCAATACATTATCCTGATGTCTGCTGAGATACCAATACATTATACTGATGTCTGCTGAGATATCAATACATTATCCTGATGTCTGCTAAGAATCAATACATTATCCTGATGTCCTGAGATACCAATGACATTATCCTGATGTCGCTGAGATACCAATACATTTTCCTGATGTCTGCTGAGATATAATACATTAACTATGAGTCGCGAGAATATCAATACATTAATATACTGATGTCTGCTGATCGCTGGTCAGCCCTCTGTCCTCTCTAACACTGCCTGGAAGATACCCGTCAAAACATCTATCCGATGTCTTGCTGATTCGACTACCAATAACATTTCCTGATTTCTGCTGAGATACCAATACATTATCCTGATGTCTGCTGAGTCTGGTCAGCCCTCTGTCCTCTCCTGCTGCCTGTCACCAGACTTACCAATGTGTGCGTGTGCGTGTCTGTCTGTGTGTGTGTCTGTGTGTGTGTGTGTGTGTGTGTGTGTGTGCATGCGTGCCAGTGTGTGTGTGTGTATGACCTTATGTATTCTTGACAACTTCATACAGTCCAACTGCTACACACAATGATCATTTATCATCTGTTGAAAGTTGGAACAGATCTGTTAAACAATTCAATATTCCTCCCCTTGGAATATTTATTAGTAAAGTGTTATAGTCCTACTTCCTGGTCTCCCCTTCTCCTAAACATGGCCAGCAAGCAACTAAAGGGCTGTCAGGGTGAGTCTCAAATGGTACCCTGTTCCTCGTGTAGTGCATTACGTTTGACCATGGCCCGATGGGGATATGGTGCCATTTGGGACACAGCCGGGATGCAGCTCTCTCTCTCTCTCTCTCTCACGCTCTCGCTCTCTCTCTCTCTCTTTGCATAACGAATGTCCATCATTTATCCCTCCCTGTGAAACTCAAGGTTATTCCACATTGCCATGGTACAATCTCATGCATTGAATCGTATTTATCCGTCGACCACCGACAGTAAAACTTCTGATTTATGGCGAAAAATCTTGTAGTGGAATATTTTAGAATAAGAAAACAGTAAGACCCTTTAGTCTTTCTGGAAGCTTGAAGTGAGTTATGCCGGAGTGCGGAGGTAACCTAACGGTTAAAAGCTTTGGGCCAGTAAGCGAAAGGTCACTCTTTCGAATCCCTGAGCAGGCAAGATGGACAAATCTTCCATTGAGCAAGGCAGTGAAGTCGATGAAGGCAGCCCTCCGTACCTCTCGGATTCAGAGGGGTTGAATTCAGAAGTCACATTTCAGTTGAAGACATTCAGTTGCGGCTGACTAAGTATTTCAATTGGAGAATACATGGAGCTGGTAAATCTATTTCTAAGAAAATTAATTCTGATAAATTCTAAATAAATTATATTTAATTACCTCTAAAATTCCATGAAAAACGATAGAATGACAAACAAAATAAATATGTATAGCAGCCGAGAGGTATGGTGGTTTCTTCCCTGTCCTCTTTCTGGCGGCGGTAATGAGGAAGTCCTATAGGCTGTGTGTGCACTGTGGAGGTCCGTCTGAGGCTGAACCACTTTAGCCAATCAGAACATTGAAAACAAAAACACATCCTAATTCACGGACCCCTCGTGCGCAGTGGAACCCAGAATGATATGTGACCACTTGTTTATGGCGAAACCATTCTGCCGAGGACACCCAAAACAGAGTGGCCACCACAAAGCCCAAGGAGAATGACCCTCTCTGGAAGTTGCTGTAGCCCTCTGAGATATTTAGCCTCTATTGGCTATTGGTTGAGACAGCGGGTCCGTTCTAGCTTGGTATGTCAGGCTGGACCAGTGGAAATGTGAATTTGGCCAAGTTGGGGGTAATAATGTATTTAGGTTATAGTTTATTGAGACACATGAACACATCAAACATAGATTTTGATTTTATTAGACTACAGCCTACTAATAGTATTATGTCTATTAGACTATAGCCTACTAATAATATTATGTCTATTAGACTACAGCCTACTAATAGTATTATGTCTATTAGACTACAGCCTACTAGTAGTATTATGTCTATTAGACTACAGCCTACTAATAGTATTAGGTCTAACTCGTCACTTATTATTATGATTATAAATAGAAGATTATCACGTGTCACCATGGTGCTGGTTTAGTAAAGTCAGATCAAACCTCAATCAGTGTCTCCAAGATGGATTAGTATTTATATAACAGAACGGAATATAATAGCATAGCTTAGCAGGCCTATAGTATAATAGGATAGCTTAGCAGGCCTATAGTATATAATAGCATAGCTTAGTAGGCCTATAGTATATGATATCATAGCTTAGTAGGCCTATATTATATGATATCTGTAACGGTGGTCCTCCTCCTCTTCAACCGAAGCGAAAGGAGGAGTATTGAGGGAACAAGGCCAGCGGTGTGAACACATAATATTTATTAAAGACAAGACGAAAACACGAACTTCACCTATAAACTAAACAAAACAACAAACGGAGTAGAACAGACCTGAACGTACGAACTTACATTAACACAGAGAACGCACGAACAGGAAAATAGCCTACACATAAATGACGATGTACAACACAAACCGAACAGTCCGATGGTGCGACAAACACTGACAGGAGACAATCACCCACAGAACACTGTTGAAACAACCTACCTAAATATGGACTCTCAATTAGAGGAACGCCAAAACACCTGCCTCTAATTGAGGCCATACCAGGCAAACCCTTAACCACACTAGAAACAGACAACATAGAATGCCCACCCAAAACTCACGTCACTCTCTCCGG
>NW_019947341.1:0-1390 GCF_002910315.2 Salvelinus sp. IW2-2015 | reverse complement strand
AGGCCTATATTATATGATAGCATAGCTTAGCAGGCCTATATTATATGATAGCATAGCTTAGCAGGCCTATAACGTTACTGTTACACCAGCAACACCTCCTCATCTCTAGTTTTAGGGTGGTTAGCTGAAGATGAAGATGATAAATGACCGTGCGCCAAACCTCAAACGAGCCACTAGGGCAGGATATATGCTTTGCCTTGGACAGTAAACAAGAAGGTTCAATGATTTATGCTCTTCTGTAGATCACTCTTCTGTAGATCACTCTTCTGTAGATCACATGGTTAAAGATCCCACCAGGATATGGGAAACAGTGCAAAGTACKATTGACTTAATATTGGTGTCTGATAAATCTAAAATATCGCAAAGTGGAGTAATAGTCTATGGAATCAGTGATCATTTTTGTTGACATTTTACACAAGGAGGGGTTTTAAAGATATATTTAGGTGTCACAAAACTGTTAGAATCAGAGGACTCAAAAAAAGACTGTGTTGAAATGTTTAGGGATGAAGTGGGTAAAATTGATGAGTCACCTGTGCTAGATAGTGTAGGGGTAGACAGTGCCTGAGAAGCCTTTAAATGTAGATTCCTTGATGTGGTGAATGTGATGGGTCCCATTAGACGGGTCAGGGTAAAGCACAGATCTAGCCCTTGGTTTAATCATGAGATTCTAGAATCTATCCAAGCAAGGAATGAGGCCTTTAAGAAATGTAAGAACTCTCAAGAGCAGCATGATTTGGTCCTATATAAACATCACAGAAATGAAGCACGGAGCAGGATGGATGAAGCTAAGAGGGGTTACTTTGATGAGAACTAAAATTACCCTAAAATGGTTTGGAAATCATTTAAGGAACTAGGCTGTAGTAGTCCTACCAAAAACAAACTAAACAGTATTGGTCTGAACATCAGGGGGGAGATGGTATATGAAAAAGCAGAGGTTGCCAATTAATTCAACTCTTTTTAAAATTCTGTTGCCAGCAAGCTGGTTAGCAAGCTGCCCACCAGTTCTGGTTTGTATGGAAACGACCAAGTCAAGAAGTATTATGTCGAGTTAGGGGTTCAGCCAAACTCTTTTTCTTTTGCAAAGGTAGCAACAGCCAAAGTGGACAGTATGCTGGCAGAGCTTAGATGCTCCAAAGCCACAGGCCTGGATAATATTCCTGCCAGGTTTCTAATAGATTCTGCTGAGCAAATTGGCCCTTGTATTACGCATATCGTTAATCTCTCTCTTGAACAAGACATCTTTCCCTGGGACATGAAACAAGCTAAAGTTATACCTCTGTATAAGCAGGGGGTACAGTCTGACCCTGGGAATTATAGGCCTGTATCTATCCTCTGTATAAGAAGGGGATAAAGTCTGACCCTGGGAATTATAGGCCTGTATCTATCCTCT
>NW_019947340.1:18952-22890 GCF_002910315.2 Salvelinus sp. IW2-2015 | reverse complement strand
AGAGAGAGAATGAGAGCGACATAAGAGAGTTAGAGCGCTAGAGAGAGAGAAAAGAAAGAGAAGAGAGTGAGAGAGGGAAGAGAGTGAGAGAATCGAGAGAGTGAGAGAATTGAGAGAGTGAGAGAATGAGAGAATGCGAGCGTGAGGACGAGAGAGAGAGAGCAGAGAGAGAGGAGAAGAGAGAGGGAGCGAGAGAGAGAGAGAGAGAGAGAGAGACGAAGAGCCGAGAGAGAGAGAGAAGAGAGAGAGAGACGAGAGAGAGAGAGAGAGAAGAGAGAGAGAGAGAGAGAGAGAGAGTAGAGCAATTATATGTATAGTTTAACGTGACACACTTGTTATTAAAAAAACATGTAGACAATGAAGACCATATTTGGCTGAAGGCCTCCACAAATCAATCTGTATATCCCACTGCCTGGGGGTAAAAAAAGTTACAACCATGGAATGTTTTGTCCCCTACGCAGTAGCTTGAGCGAGACTTCCACGTTAATGTTTTGTTCACCAACTGATGCCATTTTGAATTTACTCAATTTCCCTGAAGAATCAAACACACATTTTTTGTCTTTCTTCTATTTTTGGTTTTTCCCCTGATCGTGTTGATGTATTCTGTTAATTAATGAGCGTGAGACACATCAAAAACACTAAAAAAGAGAAAAAGGGGGTGGGGACGAAATGGACGTTGCTGTGGCACGGTGGTATAAAATTCCTCGCGGTAATAGCTGTGAATAAATAAGACTGGGATTGTCGGTCACAGGGACGATTCAGAAGTAAACCATGTGATTATCTCTGACAGAGTGCTATCACCCCCAAGGCACCACAAACTGTTTAAGAACCGACCAGTTATTCTCACTTGTAAAGTTCACTGTGAAGATTCATATTTGAAGCATCGGCATAGAAAAACAGTCTAGGAAAGTAGATGTACAGTGAAAGTTCGAAAAGTTTACATACACCTTAGGCCCCACCAATACATTTCCAATTTACAATTGATGTTTTTAAATCTCCAGGAAAATTATTCCCTGTCTTATAGGCCAGTTAGGGGAAATACCATTTAATTTTTATGATTGTGAAATGTCAGAATAAATGTAGAGAGGATATTATTATTTTCCAGCTTTTTAAATTTCTTTATACAATTTCCCTAGTGGGTCAGAAGTTTAGGCATACACCATTAAGTATTTGTTAGCAATTGGCCTTTATATTGTTTAAAACCTTGGGGGTTCAAACATTTCAGGTAGCTTTCCACAAGCTTCCCACAATAAAGTTGGGTGAAATTTTGCCGCATTTCCTCCTGACAGAGCTGGTGTTAACTGAGTCAGGTTTGTAGGTCCCTCCTTGCTCGCACACATCGACATTTTGTGTCAGTTCTGCTGGCCCCACAATACTCTATGGATTGGAGGTCAGGGCTTTGGTGATGGGTCACTATAACTACTGTACATCCATACCCTTGACTTACTTTGTTGTCCTTAAGTAGGGAAAAAAGCCATTTTGCCACAAGCTTTGGAGGTATGCTTGAGGTCATTTGTTCATTTGGAAGACCCCATCTTTGTGACCGCCTCAGCCTTAACTTCTCTGATGATGTCTTTGGAGATTGTTGCTCCTTCAAATCTATCCCACATCGGTAATGGGTGATCATTTTTCCTTCCTCGTGATGGGAGTCTCTATTTTGCGGTGAAGTGCACCACGTCCTCCCTGCTAAGCAAGCAACCGTGCCCCCACAAATGATGGGCTGCCGACATAGATTTATGCACACCCACAACCCCCTTCTACTTACGGCCACAGCAACCGCATCCCGTACCGGCGTACCGCCGCCTCGCACGAGACTACCGCTTAACCTGACGCCCGATCTCGACCGGCCTTACCGCCTCCCACTATCCTCAGTGACGATCCCAGTGCTTTGCACGGTTGGGATGGTGTTTCTTTTTCTTTCTTCGGCTTAGGGCAAAGCCTTCCCCCTTTATTATATTCCTCAAACATAAACGATGGTCATTCATGGCCAACCAGTTATATTTTGTTTCATCAGACCTCAGGCAGAGGAACAAATTTCTTTCTCCAAAAAGTAACAAAAAAATCTTTGTTCTTCACATGTGCAGTTGCATTAAACACCGTAGTCCTGTGGCTTTTTCTGGCGGTTTGGAGCAAGTGTGGCTTCTCTTCTTCCTTGCTGAGTGGCTTTTTCTTCTTCATTCAGAGTTTTTTTCGATGTAGGACTCGTTTTAAAAAAAAACACCTTTACTTGAGGATATAGATACCTGTTTCCTCCAGGCATATCTTCAACAAGGTCCTTTGGCTGTTGTTTACTGGGATTTGTTCTTCTGGGATTTTGATTTGCAATTTTTTTCGACCCAAAAGTAAGGTTAAATCTCGTAAGGAGACAGAATGTGTCTCCTTCCTTGAGCAGTATCTTACACCGGCTGCATGACCGATGGTGTTTATACTTGCGTACATTGTTTGTGCAGATGAAACGTGGGACCTTCAGGCGTTGGGAAAATTGCTCCAAGGATGAAACCCCAGACTTGGTGAGGTCTAACAATTTGTTTTGGGTGATTTCTCTTTGATTCCCCATGGATGTCAAGCAAAGAGGCCGCTGAGTTTTGAAGGCTAGGCCTTGAAATATATCTACAGGTAACCTCCAATTGACTCAAATATGTCAAATTAGCCTATCAAGAAGCCTTCTAAAGCCAATGACATCAATTCTCCTGGAATGGAATTTTCGAAGCCTGTTTAAAGGCACAAGTCACTTGTGTATGTAAACTTTCTGACCCACTGGAATTGTGATACAGTAGTTATACAGTGAAATAATCTGTCCTGTAAAACAATTGTTGGAAAAATTACTTGCTGTCATGCACAAAGTAGATGTCCTTAACCCGACTTGCCAAAACTATAGTTTGTTAACAGAAATTTGTGGAGTGGTTGAAAAACTAGTTTTCAATTTAATGACTCCAACCTGAGTGTATGTAAACTTCCGACTTCACAAAACATTGCTCTTTCTATGACACAGACTGGCCAGGTGAATCCAGGTGAAAGCTATGATCCCTTATTGATGTCACTTGTTAAATCCACTTCAGTCAGTGCAGATGAAGGGGAGGAGACGGGTTAAAGAAGGATTTTTAAGCCTTGAGACAATTGAGACGTGTGCCATTCAGAGGCTGAATGGGCGAGACAACATATTGAAGTGCCTTTGAACAGGGTTGTTAGTAGGTGCCAGGTGCACCGCTTTGAGTGTGTCAAGAACTACAACGCTGCTGTATTTTTGACAGTTTCACAGTTTTACAGTTTCCTGTGTGTATCAAGAATGGTCCACCACCCGCAGGACAACCAGCCAACAGCAGGCCAGTGGTCAAAAACGGGTCARTGATGAAAGAGGACAAAGGAGGCTGACATGAATTGTGCAGAGCAACAGGCGGGCCACAGTTAATCAACTGACAGTCCAGTACAACATTGGTGCRAAAGACCCATAAAATGCACAACTCGTCCCTTGACATGAATGGGCTACGACAGCCGACGACCTAACGGAGTTCCACTTCTTTCAGCAAAATAAAAAGAGAGAAACTGCGGTTGCAGTGGGCTAAGGAACGAAAACACTGGACACTGGAGAATTGGAAAAACATTGCCTGGTCTGATGAATCCTGCTTCTTGCTGTTTAACGCTGATGGGAGGACTAGGGTTTGGAGAGAACCAATCATGCATCCATCATGCCACATGTCAACATTGCAGGCTGGTGGTGGTGTGGGGTGTGTTTTAACGGCACACATTGGGCCCCTTGATAAAAGTGGAGCAATGTTTGAATGCCACAGGATATCTGAACATCTTTGCCAATCAGGCGCATCCCTTAATGGCAGCAGTGTATCCATCTGTGAAATGATTRTTTTCAGCCGGGTAATGCCCCATGCCACAAGGCTAGGATTGTCCAGGAATGGTTCCACGACAGTGAATTCAGCTTACTG
>NW_019947340.1:9610-14610 GCF_002910315.2 Salvelinus sp. IW2-2015 | reverse complement strand
AAGCCATGACATCATTCTCTGGAATTTTCCAAGCTGTTTAAAGGCACAGTCAACTTAGTGTATGTAACTTCTGACCCACTGGAATTGTGATACAGTGAGTTATAAGTGAAATAATCTGTCTGTAAACAATTGTTGGAAAAATTACTTGTGTCATGCACAAAGTAGATGTCCTAACCGACTTGCCAAAACTATAGTTTGTTAACAGGAAATTTGTGGAGTGGTTGAAAAACTAGTTTAATGACTCCAACCTGAGTGTATGTAAACTTCCGACTTCACAAAACATTGCTCTTTCTATGACACAGACTGGCCAGGTGAATCCAGGTGAAAGCTATGATCCCTTATTGATGTCACTTGTTAAATCCACTTCAGTCAGTGCAGATGAAAGGGAGGAGACGGGTTAAAGAAGGATTTTTAAGCCTTGAGACAATTGAGACGTGACCATTCAGAGGCTGAATGGGCGAGACAACATTATTGAAGTGCCTTTGAACAGGGTTGTTAGTAGGTGCCAGGTGCACCGCTTTGAGTGTGTCAAGAACTACAACGCTGCTGTATTTTTGACAGTTTCACAGTTTTACAGTTTCCTGTGTGTATCAAGAATGGTCCACCACCCGCAGGACAACCAGCCAACAGCAGGCCAGTGGTCAAAAACGGGTCACTGATGAAAGAGGACAAAGGAGGCTGACATGAATTGTGCAGAGCAACACGGCGGGCCACAGTTAATCAACTGACAGTCCAGTACAACATTGGTGCAAGACCCATAAAATGCACAACTCGTCCCTTGACATGAATGGGCTACGACAGCCGACGACCTAACGAGTTCCACTTCTTTCAGCAAAATAAAAAGAGAGAAACTGCGGTTGCAGTGGGCTAAGGAACGAAAACACGGACACTGGAGATTGGAAAAACATTGCCTGGTCTGATGAATCCTGCTTCTTGCTGTTTAACGCTGATGGATGTCAACATTGCAGGTGGTGGTGTGGGGTGTGTTTTAACGGCACACATTGGGCCCCTTGATAAAAGTGGAGCAATGTTTGAATGCCACAGGATATCTGAACATCTTTGCCAATCAGGCGCATCCCTTAATGGCAGCAGTGTATCCATCTGTGAAATGATTCTTTTCAGCCGGGTAATGCCCCATGCCACAAGGCTAGGATTGTCCAGGAATGGTTCCACGACAGTGAATMCAGCTMACTGCAGTGGCCTGCCCAGTCACCAGATCTCAATCCAATTGAGCATCTGTGGGATGAGATGGAGCCAGCTATTCGGAGTACAGATCCACTACCAGCCAACTTGACACAACTGTGGGAAGCATTCGAGTCAACATGGCAGCTTGTAGAGTCCACGRCCCGACGAATTGAYTCRGAGGACAAAAGGGGTCCTTAATGTTGTCTTTATGGTGTATATATGGTATATACATAATGTKTTTACCAACGTATACATTTCAAATACCAGTTCATTTTCTCATGTTGTCTTTTGTTGTCTTGGTTACAGCACCACGGCCGCAGTTCCCTGCACCACCATTGGGGTCGCCCTCCCCCTCCTCAGAGTGCATGGAACCGCAGGTAGATAGCTAGATCKATGGAATACTTGATTACTTCATMAATCATTTATTGATAATTAATTAATCAGTCATATTCTATTAATCCTTGTTAAATGATTAAAGTAACCTTCTTGATCCATAATTAACTGTGTAATACACTATTCATCTCAGGAACGTATCAATCCTTAATGAAGCAGTTATAACTCCTTTATGAACTCTTCATGTATCCACCTCCCCCCGGGTRCAGCTGGAYCAGCCTGGGTTGTCCCTCCCGCGGGCGAGGGGGGATGGGAGCGGGTGTGGTGGGAGGGAGCCTCCGTGTCCGAAGCCCCCACTCCCACATCCACTCCCTTTACCACTCGGCCGAGCACGAGTTCCTCCTCTCCCCCGCTTTCCACCTCCCCCCTCGCCACGCTCCCCCTCTCCCCCTCCTCTCCCGACGCAATGCCATCCGGCACCGGGACCGCCGCGCTCTCTCCCTGGAGCTCCCAKACATGCTCCAGGTCCCCGGGGGACCTCCGCCTCGCCCCAACCCCAGGATGAGGAGTGTTTCTGGGGGAGGGAGCAGCGGCAGTGGGGGTATGGTAGTGGAGCACCATGATTGTAATGGGAAGGCMGGTCCCCAGACTGCCCAACTCCTAGCGGAGGTCTTCCCTCAGCTGAACCTCGCCAAGGACAGATCGGACCTAGATGAGGAGACAGACTATGTGAGTTTTACTGCAAGACTGGCTACAACTGAATAGTCTATGTTTACCCAGAGGGTAGTTACTCGATGGAAAAATGTCCTTGACTGAAATGACTCCCAAGTCATTGTATCAAACATTTCCACCGGAGGTGACATGAATGTCCTCCCATTTTGCTCTATTGCTAATACATCTCTCTCTCTCTCTCTCTCTCTCTCTCTCTCTCTCTCTCTCTCTCTCTCTCTCTCTCTCTCCGCTCTCTTCTCTCTCTGTCTCTCTCTCCTCCCTCCTCCTCTCTTCTCCTCTACGAGTATGTGTTTCCGTATCCAGAAGATGATGGAGGTGTACAGGCCTGACTGCTGTGTGAGAAAAAGAGAGGACTGGTCTGTCTACCTCTCTCACCACAGAACAAGTATGTTACTCAGACACACACACATAAAGACCTGTCTGTCTCTTGTTACCCAGACACACACACATAAAGACTGTCTGTCTCTTGTTACCCGAAACACCATAAACCTGTCTGTCTCTTGTTACCCAGACACACACACATAAAGACCTGTCTGTCTCTTGTTACCCAGACAACACACACATAAAGACCTGTCTGTCTCATGTTACCCAGACACACACACATAAAGACCTGTCTGTCTCATGTTACCCAGACACACACACATAAAGACCTGTCTGTCTCTTGTTACCCAGACACACACACATAAAGACTGTCTGTTCTTGTTATCAGAACACACACATAAAGACCTGTCTGTCTCTTGTTACCCAGACCACACAACATAAAGACCTGTCTGTCTCTTGTTGCTCAGACACACACACATACAACACACATACAGGTATATCTCGTGTCAGCGTAGAATAAATGAGTGTGAAACGTATTTTAATGACATGAATTGATTGTTAAATTGCCAAGCAGAGGAGAAAACCAGTATTTCTTCCAGGGTTTGTGATTAAATAGCCCTGATCGCATTTAATAGTTCTGAAAATGCGTCACCAGAAGCAGCACCGGAGACGTTGAGATCACCGAGACCAAAAAGTTGAGCCTCGCGCTTCAACGCCCTTAGTTGTTGTGGAAGTTGACCCACTAGGCCGTTTACTTTCTGTGACTTTATTCACAAGACATTTGCTGGTGCTCTGCTGTGCAGTAACGTCATATCTGACGAAGATCCTAACATGGTGTCAGAAGTGCTTCAACCTCGTCAAATATAGACAGGAGAGATTATTTCACAGAGAGAACAATAATGTTCCTTGAGTTTTGTCGGAGTTTAGAGTGAAGAAGGTGGCTGCTCTCTCGTGTCTCGTCATTGAGCAGAGCAGCCCAAGCGGAGCCGTTGCTACGGATACTCCAGACTCTGCCATGATAGAGTGCATGCAGAGTGAGCTGCGAGCAGGGAGCCAGTTACAGACAGAGAGGAGCAGCTAATGGAGGTTATGTCTGATTTAGGGTCGGGCATTAAATTTGTCAGAAGAAATAGGCCCTGGTTAGAGTAGGCTCTGAATGTCTCAGGCATGGGTATGGCTCGGGCTTACAATCCAGGCCTGTGCAGGGCTCTGCCCACCACTACCCATTTCCTAGAAAGTGCTTTGACTTCGTAGCAGTATTATAATAGGTAGATTTACTGGATTTCCAGACAATCTATCTGACATTGAAGCTTATTATTTTTCTTGTACAGACCCGCAAGAAAGTCCTGAGAATTCACAGCACTTTTAGTCCCAGGCTGTGTGTTGTTCTCCCTATTGGCAATCACCAGACTCCATTACATACTGAGTACACTGGTGTTACTGTCACACACACGCACACAGCACACACACACACACACACAACAACACACACACACACCACACACACACACACACCACACACACACACACCACACACAACACACACACACACACACACACACACACACACACACACACCACACACCACACACACACACACAAAGGAACGTCAGGGGCCTAAGGCTTGACTGATTGCACCTGCCACTGCTAAAACACAGCTCCAGGCTGTCATAAAGTGGCTTTCCACAGGGAACTCTGTGTGTGTGTGTGTGTGTGTGTTGTGTGTGTGTGTGTGTGTGTGTGTGTGTGTGGTGTGTGTGTGTGTGTGTGGTGTGTGTGTTGTGTGTGTGTGTGTGTGTGTGTGTGTGTGTGTGTGTGTGTGTGTGTGTGTGTGTGTGTGTGGTGTGTGGTGTGTGTGTGAATCAATAGGAGGGGACAGGGTTGCCAGGTTGAATCAATAGAGTGGGTGACAGGGTTGCCAGGTCTGTATCAATAGAGAGGGGACAGGGTTGCCAGGTCTGATCAATAGAGGGGACAGGGTTGCCAGGTATCGATCCCCTCTCTCCGTCCTAGATAGCAGGTTTTGCTGTGGTTCACTGTTTTCTGTTCATCAGTGTGATGATTAGAATGAAGAGTGTGTGGGGCTCAGAGGCTACACACACACACACACACACACACACACACACACACACACACACAACAGCACACACACACACACACCACAATACATACATAACATCCACCATTATAAACATTTCCATGAAAGCTTTCAGTAGGTGGCAGGTGCTATCATCCACAAACATCTAGGCACAATAACATGTTCAAATCTAACTTTTTTATGTCCCACCTCTCTTACCCTCCATTTCTCCCTTCTCTCCCCCCTCTCTCTCTCTCCCTTCCTTCCTCCCCCTCCATTTCTCCCTTTCTCTCCTCCCCCCCCCTCTTTTGCTCTCCCTTCTCCTCTCCTCTACCCATCTTCTCTTTCCCTC
>NW_019947340.1:0-5540 GCF_002910315.2 Salvelinus sp. IW2-2015 | reverse complement strand
TCAGCGTAGAATAAATGAGTGTGAAACGTATTTTAAATGACATGAATTGATTGTTAAATTGCCAAGCAGAGGAGAAAACCAGTATTTCTTCCAGGGTTTGTGATTAAATAGCCCTGATCGCATTTTATAGTTCTGAAAATMACYTCACCASAAGCAGCACCGGAGACGTTGAGATCACCGAGACCAAAAGTTGAGCCTCGCGCTTCAACGCCCTTAGTTGTTGTGGAAGTTGACCCACTAGGCCGTTTACTTTCTGCTGACTTTATTCACAAGACATTTGCTGGTGCTCTGCTGRYCAGTAACGTCATATCTGACGAAGATCCTAACATGGTGTCAGAAGTGCTTCAACCTCGTCKAATATWAGACAGGAGAGATTATTTCACAGYGAACAATAATGTTCCTTGAGTTTTGTCGGAGTTTAGAGTGAAGAAGGTGGCTGCTCTCTCYTGTCTCGTCATTGAGCAGAGCAGCCCAAGCGGAGCCGTTGCTACGGATACTCCCAGACTCTGCCATGATCAGAGTGCATGCAGAGTGAGCTGCGAGCAGGGAGCCAGTTACAGACAGAGAGGAGCAGCTAATGGAGGTTATGTCTGATTTAGGGTCGGGCATTAKATTTGTCAGAAGAAATAGGCCCTGGMTAGAGTAGGRTCTGAATGTCTCAGGCATGGGTATGGCTCGGGCTTACAATCCAGGCCTGTGCAGGGCTCTGCCCACCACTACCCATTTCCTAGAAAGTGCTTTGACTTCGTAGCAGTATTATAATAGGTAGATTTACTGGATTTCCAGACAATCTATCTGACATTGAAGCTTATTATTTTTCTTGTACAGACCCGCAAGAACAAGAAAGTCCCTGAGATATTCACAAGCCACTTTAGTCCCAGGCGTGTGTTGTTCCCCATTGGCAATGCACCAGACTCCCATTAACATTGCTGAGGTAACTGGTGGTACTGTCACACACACATACCACACACACACACACACACACCACACCACACACACACACACAACACACACACACACACACACACACACACACACACACACACACACACACACACACACACACACACACCACACACACACCACACACACACAACACACACACACACACACACACACACACAAGGAAACGTCAGGGGCCCAAGACTTGAATGATTGCACCTGCCACTGCTAAAACACAGCTCAGGCTGTCATAAAGTGGCTTTCACAGGAACTCTGTGTGTGTGTGTGTGTGTGTGTGTGTGTGTGTGTGTGTGTGTGTGTGTGTGTCTGTGTGTGTGTGTGTGTGTGTTGTGTGTGTGTGTGTGTGTGTGTGTGTGTGTGTGTGGTGTTGTGTTGTGTCTGTGTGTTGGTGGTGTGTGTGTGTGTGTGTGTTGTGGTGTGAGTCAATAGAGAGGGGAACAGGGTTGCCAGGTCTGAATCAATAGAGTGACAGGGTTCCAGTCTGACAATAAGAGAGGGACAGGGTTGCCAGGTCTGATCAATATATAGGGGACAGGTTGCCAGGTCTGAATCCATAGAGGGACGGGTTGCAGGTCGAATCAATAGAGGGGACAGGGTTGCCAGGTATCGATCCTCATCTCTGTCCAGATAGCAGGTTTTTGCTGTGGTTCACTGTTTCTGTCATCAGTGTGATGATAGATGAAGAGTGTTGTGGGCTCAGAGGCTACACACACATACAGTACAGGTACATAACACACACACACACACAACAACACCACACACACACACACACACACACACCACACACACACACACACACACACACACCACACACACACACACACACACACACACACACACACACACACACAGTACATACATAACACACCACACACACACACAACCCACAGTACAGTACATAGCACACACACACAACACACACCACAACACACCACACACACACACACACAACACACACAACACACACCACAACACACATTCTCAGTAATCCCATTATAAACATTCTGAAAGCTTCAGTAGGTGGCAGGTGCTATCATCACAAAACATCTTAGGCACAATAACATGTTCAAATCTAACTTTTTTATGTCCACCTCTCTTACCCCCCTCCATTTCTCCCTTTCTCTCCCCCCCCCCTCTCTCTCTCTCCCTTCCTTCCTCCCTCCATTCTTCATCCTTCTCTTTCTTTCTTTCTTTCTTTCTTTCTTCTCTCTCTCGCTCTCCCTCCCCCTCCCCCTTCTCTCTATCCCGTCCATCCATCTCTCCCTCCCTCCCCCCTTCTCTCTATCCCTGCCATCCCTCCCTCCCTCCCTTCCTCTCTCTCTCTCCCCCTCTCTCTCAGGTTCAGACTGCTATGTCAGTCCATTATAGCCCACAAGCTCTTTGACTACGTGGTTTATCCTTCATGCTCTTCTCAACTGTATCACTGTGTAGCCTGAGAACCAAGATACTTGCAGAGCAGCTTGGTAAGACTGGGGTACAACACACACGCACGCACGACGCACCGCACGCACGCACGCACGCAGCACGCACGCGACGCACGCACGCACGACACACACAGCCACCACACACACAACACCACACACACCACACACACACACACACACACACACACACACATACATACACAACACATACATTCACACGCAAACACTGCTTCATAATCCATATTCATTCATTATTCTCCTGTGTATTATTTGTCACTGGACAACCCAGACAGTAGCCTACAGCTTCCATGTTAAATTCATAAGGATGGATTTGGGAGCTATTTTAGCCGTGAGAAATTAGAGGTTGGAGACTTTTTCTAAAGTGTGTCAAAGTTTTTGATAGAAGATAACTTTGTGCTGTGTGCTCTCTCTCTCTCTCTTCTCTCTCTCTCTCTCTCTCTCTCTGTATTTATCTCTGTCTTTCCATTTTGTCATTTCTCCTCCCTTCTACTTTTCTTGGCTTATCTGTCTTTCTCAATTTTCTGCTCCCTCTCTCTCCCCTTCCCCCTCCCTCCCTACATCTCTCCCATCTCTCTCTCCCTCCCTCCTTTCCTCCTCCAGGAAAGACTATTCCTCACCGTCTCCAACTATGTCTTCACAGCCATATTTGTAGCTGAGCATGACCGTCAAGTAAACGTACCATTCTCCTCTTCTCATCCTCCTTCTCTCTCCTTCCTAGGACTGTAGTGGAAAAGATCACCGACATGCTGTCGTCATGTTGTCTCTCCTCTCCTCCTCATCTTCTTCTCTCCTTTCTCCCTCTTTCTTCCTCAGTCCATTTCACTTAATCAATTCCCCATCATAACGATGAGAATAATAATAGAAATAAAAGATAATGTCTCTCTCTCCAACTATAGCCTCTAGCCAGTCCGGGGATGTCCCACTCTAACTCACTCCTCTGTCCATTGTCTTTGTACAAACCCCTTCTGTCCTCTCTCTCCATATGGAGACTGTCATCTTGTCAACCTAATATCTGTCTCAGGAACACTAATTAAACAACGGTATTCATAGACAATGTTTCCCTCGTAAATGCACTCCATCATTTGCCTTGCTTGTATCTTGTCACACACCTTCACACACACACAATTACACACGCACAGACGCACATAAACACACCGACATACACACACGCACACAGACTAGCGGAAGTCAACATGTCACCTGACTATACTAGATCCTTATCATCTGACAAGTGTTATACTAGCTACAGTCTAACATAGGTGCCTGTATAACTCCAGGTCTGTTATCATGTCTAGAACATAGTTGCTGGTTATATAGACTGAACCGAAGGGGGGTCTGTTATCAATTCTAGACAATAGGCTGGTTATAACTCCAGGTCTGTTTATCATATCTAGACATAGTGCTGTCCATAACTCCACGGCCCTGTATCATATCATAACATCGTAGTCGCTGTATTAAACTCCAGTCTTCTATCCATATCTACACTATGCTGTATCAAACCAGGTCTTATCATGTCTAGACACCTTAGTGCTACTATCATACTCCAGGTCGTTTTATCATATCTAGACATATGCTGCTCCTCCAGCCTATACACGCCACAGTGGTCTTTATCATATCTAACATGTTGCCTGTGATACACTCCAGGTCTTTCTCATATCTAGACACATTAGTGCGTACTCAATCCAGCGTCTCTTATTCAATCTAGACATATGCTGTATAAACTCCAGGTCTGTTATCATATCTAGACATCATAGTGTCTGTATAACTCCACGTCTTTATCATATCTAGACATAGTGCTGTATAACTACCAGCTCGTTATCATAGTCTAGACATAGTGCTGCTATAACTCCAGGTCTCTTCATCATATCTAGACATAGTGCTGCTCGTATAACTCCAAATCTTTATCATATCTACACATAGTCTGTATAACTCCAGTCGTTATCATCATCTAGACATACGTGCTGTATAACTCCAGTCCTTTGATCATATCCTTAGACATAGTGCTGCCCCTATAACTCCATCTTTATCCATATCTAGACATAGTGCTGCATATAACTCCACAGTCCTTATCATATCTAGACATAGTGCTGTATAACCTCGCAGTCCCTTTATCATATCTAACATAGCATGTATAACTCCAGGTCTGTTGATCCAGTTGTCTTAGACATAAGTGCGTATAAACTCCCAGGTCTTATTTCACATCTGACCACTAGGCTGCCTATAACTCCAGTCTTTATCATATCTAACCATCTAGCTATATAACTCCAGGTCTTATCATATCTAGACATATGCTGTCAACTCCAGGTCTTATCATGTCTAACATAGTGCCTGTATACACTCCAGGTCTGTTGATCATATCTACAATAGTGCGTATAACTGCCACGCGTCATTATCATATCTAGACATAGCTGCGTTATAAACTCCAGGCTCTTTATCATATCTAGACATAGTGCTGCATAACTCCAGATCTTGTTCATCCATATCTAGACATATGCTGTAACTCCAGGTCTTTTATCATTATCTAACATAGTGCTGTATAAACTAGGTCTTTATCACTATCTAGACATAGTGCTGTATAACTAACAGGTCTTGATCATATCCTAGACATATGCCGGTATAACCCAGGTCTTATCATTCTAACATATGCCGATAACTCCAGATCGTTATCATATCTAGGACATTAGTAAACTGGGTATAACCTCCAGGCTCTTTCATCATAGCTAGACCATGCTGCATACTCCACGGTTCTTATCCATCTCAGACATACTAGTTCTTCATTATGTGGTTTTGCTGTTGTGCTGTTATTAACTCCAGTCTTTATCTGATACAAATAGACAAACATGAGAGCCGATGGATACAACTGCCGATCTTGTATCGTTTGATGCGATGCTCTCAGATTTTAGTGCTGTTATAACTTCAGTCTTTATCATATCAGACATAGATTGCCTGTGTATAACTCCAGTCTTTATCATATCATAGCACATAGTTGGCTGTATAAACTCCAGGGTCTTTAGTGCATTAACAAGTAGAGACCCATATATGCCTACGTGTCTTATACTACTCTAGTGTCTTTATCATATCTTAGGACAGTGAGTGCTGATAACTTCCAGGTCATTATCATATCTAGACATA
>NW_019947339.1:13521-24259 GCF_002910315.2 Salvelinus sp. IW2-2015 | reverse complement strand
CAGACATGCCCAAATCTTCAAAACGCAATACAAAGGAAATTCCGAAAATCGCAATATACTCACATAAACTGATATAACTCAGTTTAAAATAACTTCGTTATGATGTTTCTAACACCTATATCGAATTAAATCAGAGCAGGATATATCTAAGGCCGATAACGTGAGCTTTTCAGAATGCCATCCTGAGGTCCTCCTTTGCGCCATGACGAAGGTTGAAAAGAGTGCACCCCACGTTCCCAGACCCTTTATATGGCCTCAGATCTGCCTAGCAACTCCATTCCAATTCTCATTGGTTACTGACATCCAGGGGAAGGCGCGTGCAGTTCATGTCGACCCATAGGATACATACAGAGTATTAAACTGATCCTAGAACAGAGTCTACATTTTCAGATTTTGCAGTACCGGTCAGGAATTTCGCTGCCAAACGAGTTCTGTTTCACTCAGAGAAATAATTCAAACGGTTTTAGAATCTAGAAACTAGAGAGTGTTTTCTATCCAATAGTAATAATAATATGCATATTGTACGAGCAAGAATTGAGTACGAGGCAGTTTAATTTGGGAACGATATTTTACAAAGTGGAAACAGCACCCCCTAGATTGACAAAAGGTTAACTGAAGTTCAATTCCAAAAGGTGAACAACAAGTGGCTACCAAGCTAAAGCTAGCTAGCCCAGAAGTTGCGGTCCAACAAATAATGCTTTATTACCAACGCGTTATTGTAAACACATTGTTCGTGGTGTCACGAACCGGCTCAAAGCCCGTAACAAAAAGGGAGACAACGCGGAGATAAGGAGTAACAAAATATATTTATTTAACTAAGGTAACCTAAATACAATTAAAAATGGGGTGTGTAATCAGTAATCAGTAGTGTAAGTGAGTGTTTTGCATGCATGAATGTGATAATGCAGAGTGTTGAAAGATGCTAAAGTAAACAACCAAAAAGTAACAAAAAAGCCACAACAAAATCTATGACGGTGTCTGCTTGGAGAGAGTCTCCTCCATGAATGGGGAAATGGTGTATTTATCCTGGGAGACACCGGGCCCAGGTGTTTCCCATGTAGCTGACGACCCTCCCAACTCCACCCACCGGCATCCTAATAAGGAAACAAGAACAAAGAGAGAATACGGCAGACAGAGTGGGAGGGTCGTCACAGTGGCCAGTGTTTGCTTGTTTTGTACAGCTTTGACAGTGCTACTGATAGTCGTGGTGGTGCTTGGCAGAACACACAACATTCTATAATAGAACTGTGTCAAATTAAAAGCTTATTTAACGTGTCAAATTGTGTTATTTACGTGTTTCTTTTTGACAGCAAAGACCCAAACATTTATGATGACATTCTCTAAAACAACTATAGGCTACATTGCACCACCAAGGCAGAACAGTAGGCTAAAATTATGAAGGGAAAGGACCAAAATGATTTGGGTGAGACACATGGGCTACTACCACATACACTTAGTATTACTTTCTTAGCTACAGTATACATATCTACCTGGCGTATAACATCATTATGCAGCAGCATACAACACATGTGGGCGCGGTTTCTGTGTCATTCTCTGGATCTATGGTGCTCTGGGAAAAATCATGACGTCAGAGATCTTCAGGTCGAGCTCTCGCTTGGAATAGATTTTAAATTACGATGTTGAAATGATCAGTCTAATCAAAGCTACGGTAGATATACAGGATTGTACTATTTATTCTGGAGCAGTGACCTTGAACTTTCTACTCTATTGATCAGTCCAATCAAAGCTACGGTATATATAACGGGATTCGACGTAAATTTTGAATCTGTGGCCAGTGACCTTGAGCCTTCTTGGATGGACAAGATAATGTAAATCTATGGCAGCACCCAAGGGGCTTGAACTTTCTAGCTCTCCCTGTAGATTTTGCAGTGACATATTGTCCCCATGAGTGACAGAACACTGAGACAGTCATGGCCCAACTAGAGAACATTACCAACCCCTACGCTCTGTATTTTCAGCCCCACCACCACATAAAGCATGGAGTTAGTTACAGAACACTGAGACAGTCATGGCCCAACTAGAGAACATTACCAACCCCTACGCTCTGTATTTTCAGCCCCACCACCACATAAAGGATTGAGTTAGGCAGCATTTTGGAGCTGCCTTACTGCCTTACTCAAGAAAGCTAAAAGAGACCGTGTTTGTATGCACCTTTATTAACTCAATGATTATTATGTTTTACATTGTTTGCAAACTGATATGTGACATGTATTAATGTCAAAATAACAAACAAAACAGGCCAAAATTATCAAAAAATCAAGTGTGTAAATATATACTGTATATAGATATACAGTACCAGTCAGAAGTTTGGACACACCTACTCATTCAAGGGATTTTCTTTATTTTACTATTTTCTACATTGTAGAATAATATTGAAAACATCAAAACTCATGTAAACTTTAATTAACTAGGAAGTCAGGGAAATTGTAGAATAATACATAAAACATCAAAACTATGAAATAACACATATGCAAGCATGTACTAACCAAAAAAGTATTAAACCAATCAAAATATATTTTATTCTTGATATTCTTATTGATATTAAGTAGTTATTGTCACGTTCAGACCATAGTTCGTTTGTGTTTTCCTTGTTTTAGTGTTGGTCAGGACGTGAGCTGGGTGGGCATTCTATGTTATGTGTTTCTATGTTGGGTTCATTGTTAATTAGCCTGATATGGTTCTCAATCAGGGGCAGGTGTTTTACGTTTCCTCTGATTGAGAACCATATTGAGGTAGGCTGCTCTCACCGTTTGTTTGTGGGTGATTGTTGCTGTGTCTGTGTATGTTGCACCACACGGTACTGTTTCGTTTCGTTTTGTTCATTCGTTTGTTCCTGCCTGTTCGTGCGTTCATGTTTTGTGTTCTCAAGTTCAGGTCTGTTAACGTCGTTTTGTTATTTTGTAGTTTATCAAGTGTTCTTCGTGTTCGTCTTAATTAAATAAATCATTATGTATTCAAACCACGCTGCATTTTGGTCCGATCCTTGCTCCTCCTCAGAAGAGGAGAAAGACGAGCGCTACAACAACCTCATGCTAATCACATTAGCGCACGTTAGCTCAACTGCACGTGGGTGGGACACCGACACCGTAGAGGATAGTATGGACTTGGTATTTTACCAAATAGGGCTATATTCTGTATACCACCCCTACATTGTCACAACTCAACTGATTCGCTAAAACGCATTAATAAGCAAAGAAATTCCACAAATTAACTTAACAAGACACACCTGTTAATTTAAATGCATTTCAGGTGACTACCTCATGAAGCTGGTTGAAAGAATGCCAAGAATGTGCAAAGCTGTCATCAAGGCAAGGGTGAATTTTATATTAATATATTTTTTTTTTACTACGTTCAGATGAAACTGAATAATAATTAATTAATTAATCTAACTGCACTGTTCAATTTACTATTACAGTGAAAACATACCATGCTATTGAGAGTGCACAGTTATATACTTTGAAAATGTGTATATTGAGTAATTAGGCACATTTGGGCAGACTTGATACAAATTTGAACATAAATACAACGGTTCATTGGATCAGTCTTAAACGTTGCACATACACTGCTGCCATCTAGTGGCCAAAACCTGAATTTCTTCTTTAGTCCTAAGTCATATAATGGCTTTTCTCTTGCATTTCAAAGATGATGAAACAAAAAACAAACAAAAAAACAGATCTAATGTGTTATTTTCTCCTACATTAACTTCACATTTCCACAAACGTCAAAGTCTTTCCTTTCAAATGGTATCAATGAGTTACAGGCAGTTAGATTTGGGTATGTCATTTTAGGAGAAATTTAAAAAAAGAGTCCAATCTTTAAGAGTTTAAGGCAAGAACAGCTCAAATAAGCAAAGAGAAAGTAAGACATGAAGGTCAGTCAATCTGGACAATTTCAAGAAATTGTCTCTCATGAGGAGCTCTACAGCTGCAGAGGAGAGACCAGGTAATTTATACTGTATCAGGTAGGGGTAAAGAGACTATGAATATATGATACTAAACAGTATAGCAGGTTAGACCAGGTAATTTTATACTGTAGGTAGGGATAAGGGACTATGATATAGATAATAACTAGTTGACAGGTTAGAACAGGTAATTCTATACTGTCAGGTAGGGGTAAAGAGACTATGATAATACATAATATATACAGTAGTAACAGGTTAGACAGGTAATTTATACTGTAGGTAGGGTAAGGACTATGATATATAGATAATAAACAGTAGTACAGGTTAGACCAGGTAATTTATACTGTAGGTAGGGTAAAGAGACTATGATATAGTAGATAATAAACAGTATAACAGGTTAGACCAGGTAATTTATACTGTAGGTAGGATAAAGGAACTATGATATATAGATATAAACAGTAGTACAGTTAGACCAGGTAATTTATACTGTAGGTAGGGATAAAGAACTATTGATATAATGAGATTAAACAGTGAGTAGTTACAGGTTAGACCAGGTAATTTATACTGTAGGTTAGGATAAAGAGACTAATGATATATAGATAATAAAACAGTAGATACAGGTAGACCAGGTAATTTATACGTAGGTAGGGGATAAAGCTGACTATGATATATAATAATAAACAGTGTAACAGGTTAGACCAGGTATTATACTGTAGGTAGGGATAAAGATGACTATGATATAGATAAAACAGTAGTACAGGTTAGACAGGTAATTATAGCTGTAGTAGGGATAGAGAAGACTATGATCATAGATAGGATAACAGCTGGGAGTATAGTAGCGGTAGAGTAGGTAATTTATACTGTAGGGTCACGTTCACTGACGCTACTTCTCCTTTGTTTAGTCTTTGTTTACGTTGGTCAGGAATGAAGCTGGGTGGGCATTCCTATGTTTGTGTTTCTATGTTTAAGGTTGTCCATTTGCCTGATATGGGTTCTCATCAAGAGGCAGGTGTTTACGTTGTCGCTGATTGGGAACATATTAAGGTAGTCCTTGTTTTTACTGTTTGTTTGTGGGTGATTGTTCCTGTTCGTGTTTTCATCTGTTTGTGTTTCAATTGTTCAGGGACTGTAGCGTTTTTCGGTTTCCTTCTGTCAGTTTTGTGTAACGGCTGTCCATAATGCCTCCTCTCCCGGTCGAAGAGAAGGAGTAGGGATCGGACCAATTACGCCACGTTGTATGCAGACATAAAGAATTTATTTAACACAAAACGAAAATATCGAAACACTTGAAATAGATTACAAAACCACCAATACGGCGTAGACCATAGTTACACGAACTGAGAACTTAAATATAACACGAAGAAGGCAGAACAGGAACAGACTAACCAGAACGAACACGAAACAAGTCCCCGTGTGGTGCGACAGATCACACTGACACCAGGAACAATCACCCACTACAACAACAGTGAGAACAGCCTAACGTAAACGTAAACCCTGTCCTGATTGAAGAACCATACAAGGCCACATAGACAAATAACCTACCAACATAGAAACACTAACATAGAAAATGCCCAACCCAACCTCACTGCCCTGGACCAACTAACAACACATACAAAACAAGGAAAAAGGTCAGGAACCGTGACAGTTATGTTTGTTTTTGTTCGTCGTTTTAAATATCCTAATTAAATATATGGATTATCATCAACGCTGCATTTGGGTCCCTCTCTTCACCCGAAGAGCAGTTGTTACAGAAGTAGGGATAAAGTGACCTATGATATATAGACTAATAAAAGCAGTAGTAAACAGGTTAGACCAGGTATTTTATACTGTAGGTAGGGGTAAAGAAGACTATGAATATAGATAATAAACAGTAATACAGGTTAGACCAGGTAATTTATACTGTAGGTAGGGATAAGGACTATGATATATAGATAATAAACAGTATAAGGTTAGACAGGTAATTTATACTGTAGGTAGGGAATAAAGAGACATGATATATAGATAATAAACAGTAGTACAGGTTAGACCAGGTAATTTATACTGTAGGTAGGGTAAAAGATGACATGATATATAGATAATAAACAGTGTAGTACAGGTTAGACCAGGTAATTTATACTGTAGGTAGGGATAAAGAGACTATGATATATAGATAATAAACAGTATACAGGTTAGACCAGGTAATTATACTGTAGGTAGGGATAAAGGACTATGATATATGATAATAAACAGTAGTACAGGTTAGACCAAGGTAATTTATACTGTAGGTAGGGATAAAGGACTATGATATATAGATAATAAACAGTAGTAACAGGTTAGACCAGGTAATTTATACTGTAGGTAGGTAAGAGACATGATATATAGATATAACAGTATAGGTTAGACCAGGTAATTTAATCTGTAGGTAGGGATAAAGGACTATGATATATAGAATAAACAGTGAGTAGCAGGTTAGACCAGGTAATTTATACTGTAGGTAGGGATAAAGTGACTATGATATATGATAATAAACAGTAGTACAGGTAAGACCAGGTAATTTATACTGTAGGTAGGGATAAAGGACTATGATATATAGATAATAAAACAGTAGTAACAGGTTAGACCAGGTTTTATCTGTAGTAGGGATAAGTGACTATGTATAGATAATAAAGCAGTAGCTACAGGTAGACAGTAATTTATACTTGTAGGTAGGATAAAGTGACTATGATATAGATAATAAAACAGTAGTAGTAACAGGTTTAAGAACCAGGTATATTAAACTGTAGGGTAGGGATAAAGAGACTATGATATATAAATTTTTATTTTATTTTTTATTTTAACTTTTATTTAACCAGTAGGCAATTGGAGAACAACGTCTCATTTACAATTGCGACTCTGGCAAGATAAAGCAAGCAGTGACACATACACAATCACAATAGTTTACACATGGTGGTAAAACAAAATATAGTCAATAATACAGTGAAAAATAAGTCTATAACAATGTGAGGCAACGTGAGGTGAGATAAGGGAGGTGAAGGCAAACAATATTGTATACAATATAAAAATATAAAAGGCCATGGTGGCGGAAGTAAATACAACACAGCAAGTAAAATAAAAAATAAAAACACTGGAATGGTTTGTTTGCAGTGGAAGAAAGCGCAAGTAGAGACAGAATGAATGGGGTGCAAAGAAGCAAAATAAATAAATAAATACAGTAGGTAAAGAGGTAGTTGTTTGGGGCTAAATTTATAGATGGGCTATGTACAGGTGCAGTAATCCTAACTGAGCTGCTCGACAGCTGGTTGTAAAGGTTTTCTTCTGGGATTGTAAGGAGAGGAAAATGGCAGCGTAGCAGTGGCTCAACATGTTTAATTATAAGAACAAGTGAAGCACTACAAACAACTTACAAAACAACGTGCAAAACGATACAGACTATCTGGGCAGAACACAACAGAGACAGGCTAACAACCAACCACACAACGAACACAGTGAAAAAACTACCTAAATTGACTCTTAATTAGAGGAACGCAAACACCTGCCTCTAATTTAAGCACGCCATAACAGGCCACCCCTAAACCAACATAGAAACACCACATAGAATTGCCCACCTCAAACTCACGCCCTGACCAAATCACACAATACAAAACAACAGAAAACGGTCAGGAAGTGACAGAACCGCCCCCCCTCAAGGTGCGAACGCCGGCGCAACCAGCCACATAAGTCAGAGGAGGTTGGGTGGGCCATCTGCCACGGTGGTGGCTCAGGGCTCCGGACGCTGTCCCGACCCATAGTCATTCCCGCTTCTGATCCCCTCCAATGACACCCCCCCAAAAAACACTCCAACTAAAAACCACTAAATGAGGGACAACCGGGATAAGGGCACACCGGGATAAGGGGGCCAGCACCGGGATAAGGGCGCCAGCACGGGATAAGGGGCGGCAGGGTCCTGGCTGAGGGACTCTGGCAGTCTGGCTGAGGACTCTGGCAGTCTGGCTGAGGACTCTGGCAGGTCGGCTGAGGGACTCTGGCAGGTCGGGCTGAAGGGAACTCGGCAGGTCGGCTGAGGACTCTGGCCAGGTCCGGGGCTGAGGGCTCTGGCAGGTTCGGGCTGAGGAAGCCTCTGGCTGATCCGGTCTGACGGAAGCTCTGGCTGATCGGTCTGGCGACGGCTATGCTGATCCGGTCTGGCGAGGACTCTGTAGGCTCTTGGCAGACGGGCGGCTTGGCAGGCTCATGGCAGACGGCAAATTCAGACGGAGTAGGGCATGACGGGCAGTTCAACGCCGTGGGCAGACGGGCATTAAGGCGCCGCTGGGGCAGAACGGGCAGTTTCAGGGCGCTGGGCAGACGGGCAGTTCAGGCGCCGCTGGGCAGAACGGGCATTCAGGGGCCCGCTGGCAGACGGGAGTTCAGGCGGCGCTGGGCAGACGGCAGAACTCTGGCCGATGAGACGCACTGTAGCTGGTGCGTGGTACCGACTGAGGTACTGGGCTAAGGAACACGCACTTAGGCTAGTGCGGGAACAACAACCAGGCAACTGGACTCTCGTGGCGCACTCCTAGCCTGGTGGCGTGGTACCTGGAACTGGAGGTACCGGGCCTGAGGCACGCACGCTCAGGGCGAGTGCGGGGAGAAGGAAAGTGCGCGTACAGGGCCTGCTGGAGACGCACAGCAAGGCTTGGTGCGTGGTGCGGAACTGGGAGGCACTGGGCTGGAGACAACGCACATAGGGAGAGGCGTGGAGGAGGAACAGGGCTTGGAGATGCACTGGAAGCTCCTGGTGCGTGGTGTAGGCACTGGTGGGTACTGAGCTGGGGTGGGAAGGTGGCGCGGAATATACCGGACCGTGAGGAGGACACGTGCTCTTGAAGCACCGAGCCTCCCCAACCTTCAGGTTGAATGGTCCCCGTAGCCCGCCAGTGCGGCGGGGGAATGAGCCCGCACGGCTATGCTAGCCGAATCCGGGGACACCACCTTGTAAGAACTGGTGCCTATGTACGCCGGCACCGAGAGCAGCGTACTGGAGACCAGATACGTTGGGCCGGCTTCATGCACTCGGCTCGATGCGCCCAACCTACCCTCCAGTGCGCAAGGTGGAATAGCCGCACTGGGCTAAGCAGCCCCCGGTTAACCTGGGGGGGGGGAAAACGACCGTGCGCTTTACCGCATAACACGGTGTCTGACCAGTACGACGCTCCTCTCACTCCACGGCAGCCGGGGAGTTTGGTTCAAGGTATCCAAGTCCGGACTTGCCACAACTCCCTTTAGCCCCCCCCCCCCCAAGAAATTTTTGGGTGAGCCTCTCGGGCTTCCAGCTCTCTTACGTGCTGCCTCCTCAATCCACGCTCCTGGGCTGTGGCTGCTCCTTCCCTCCCGAGAGCCGCGATTCTCTCCAACCCTTCCCAGGGTCCTTTTCCGTCCATGACTCTCCCAAGACCATTCTCCTGTGTCCAGTAGTCGGTGTACTGGCCGCTGCTGCTCCCAGTTGCTACGCTGCTTGGTCCTGGTTCTGGTGGTTGGTTCTGTAAAAGGTTTTTCCTTCCTGGGGTGAAGGAGAGGACCAATAATGCAGCGTAGCCACTGCTCAACATGTTAATCTATAGAGACAGTGAACACTACAAACAATTACAAATAACAAAAAGTGCAACCGATACAGACCTATCTGGTGCAGAACACAACACAGAGACAGGTACAACACCCAACCAACGACACAGTAAAACAACCTACTAAATATGAACTCTTAATTAGAGGAAGCAAACACCTGCTCTTAAAGAGCCATACAGGCAACCCCTAAACCAACATAGAAAAAACAACATAGAATGCCCACCCCAAAACTCACGCCTGAACCATCACACACAGACAAACAACAGAAAAACAGTCAGGAAACGTGAAACTGGTGCTTAAAGCTAGTGAGGGAGCTAAGTGTTTCCAGTTTCAGAGATTTTTGTATTCGTTTCCAGTCATTGGCACAGAGAATGAAGGAGAGGCGGCCAAAAGGAAGAAATTGGTTTGGGGGTGGACCAAGAGAATATACTGCTAGGAGCGCGTGCTAAAGGTAGGTGTGCTATGGTGCAGCGAGCGTGAGATATAGGGGGGGACTTTACCCTAGCCGGGTTTGTAGATGACCTGGAACCAGTGGGTTTGGCGACGTGTATGAAGCGAGGCCAGCCAAACGAGAGTGTAAGGTAGCAGTGGTGGGTAGTATAATGGGGCTTTGTGACAAAAGGTGGCACTGTGATGACTGCATCAAATTTATTGAGTAAGGTTTTGGGCTAATTTTGTAAAATTGACATCACCGAAGTCGAGATTGGTAAGGAATGGTCAGTTTTACCAAGGGTATGTTTGGCAGCATGAGTGAAGGATGCTTTGGCGGAAATAGAAGCCAATTCTAGATTTAACTTGGATTGGCAGATTTTGATGTGAGTCTGGAAGGAGAGTTTACAGTCTAACCAGACACCTAGTATTTGAGTGTCCAACATATTCTAAGTCAGAGCCGTCCGAGCTAGTGATGTTGGATAGGCGGGCAGGTGCAGGCAGCGATCGTTGAAGGAGCATGCATTTAGTTTTTACTTGTATTTAAGAGGCAATTGGAGGCCGAGGATTTGTATTGGCATTGAAGCTCGCTGAGGGTTGTAAACACAGTGTCAAAGAAGGGCTAGAAGTATCAGAATAGTGTCGTCTGCGTAGGTGGATAGAGAATCACCAGCAGCACAGCGACTCAAATTGATGTATACGAGACCGAAGTCGGTCCAAGAATTGAACGTGGCACCCCATAAGATGCCAGAGGCCCCGAAAAGACCTTTGACACACTGAAAACTCCGTCGAGAAGTAATTGGTGAA
>NW_019947339.1:4118-13496 GCF_002910315.2 Salvelinus sp. IW2-2015 | reverse complement strand
ATATTAAACATATCTCGTCTGACTACATTTAACAGTATAACATTATGCTCTGTGGCTGACATAAACAGTTAAACTGACTCTTCTGTGGCTACCATTCAACAGTATAACATTGCTCTGTCTGTGGGCGACATTTAAACAGTATAACATATGCTCTGTCCTTGCTGACCAAATTAGACACTAACATGATGCTCTGTTACTGCGTGCTGACATTTACTTACAGATTTAACAGATCGCTTTTTTTTTTTCTGGGGTTTTTTTCTGTGGGAGCTACATTAACAGTATAGCATGAGCTCTGCTGGCTGACATCTTAAACAGTGGAAACACTTGAGCTCTTTCTGTGCTGAATTTAAACAGCATACCATTGCTCTGTTGGTGGCTGACATTTAACACATATACACATATGCCTCTGGCGACATTTAAACAGTATAACATAATGGTTCTGGTCGGCTTGACATTTAAACACTCTCTCTGTGAGCTGACATTAAACCATTATTTATAACATATGTCTGGTCTGTGGCTGACATCTAAACAGTTATAACATGAGCTCTGTGTCGGTGCTGACATTTAAACAGTAGAACATATGCTCTGGTGCTGACATTTAAATACAGTACTAACATATGATCTCTGTGGCTGACATTCAAAACAGTATAACATATGCTCTATCTGTTGACTGACATTAAACAGCAATAGCATATGCTCTGCTGGATACATTTAAACAGCATAGAATGATGCTCTGGTGGCTGACATTAAAACTGTATACATATGCTCTGTCTTTTGCCTGATATTTAAACAGTTATAACATATGCTGGTCTGTGGCTGACATTTAAAACAGTATAGCATGATGGTCGGTGGCTGACATTTAAAACAGTATACCATGAATCTCTGGCTGTGGCTACATTTGAACAGTATAATATATCTCTTGGCTACCAAGTTAAACAGTTCTATAACATGATGCTCTGGTTCTGTGGCTACATTTAACGTAACATGATGCTCGTCTGGGCTGACATTTTAAACCTTGATAACATGATTGCTCTGGTTGGTGGCTGACAATTTAACAGTTATAACATATGCTCTGTTCTGGGGGCGGACATTTAACAGATAACATGATTCTTCCAAAAGATCCAAATCACCAAATAAACGTCCCTTACACTTCTGACAGCCATTAGTAAAAATCAGAGGCTGTTCAACGAACAGAGATCTGTGGCTGTTTGAGTTAGAGCATTTTGTGATCACACATACCCCCCTCCCCTCCCCTTCATTGACTGCCAGCCAGGTCTATTTAGTCTCCATTGGGAACCTACATATTCTGCTATGATGTACATCAGAGTTTCTAAACATTTAACACACCAGTCAAACACCTGGTTGAATCAGTCATTATAAATGGACTGTATGTTGGGGTGTTTAAATGTATCTAACTACACATTAAACACATGAGACCTGTTGGGGTGTATAAATGTATCTAACTACACATTAAACACTGAGACTGTTGGGGTGTATAAATGTCTCTTACTACACATTAAAACACTGAGAACTGTTGAGGTGTATAATACTTCCTGTTGGTGTTGGAGGTTTTCTCTGCAGTAGACTGGATCAGCTCCTCTGTCCCTCACTCATCTCTCTCTCCTCTCTCTTTACTAGTGAGCCTGTTCATCAGAATGCATGTGGATGAAAAAAGATGCTCTCTCTCAGCTAGTATAACCACAACCCTTCAGTCCATCCTTTACTTCTCCTTTATCTTATCTTCTCTCTCCCTCCTTCCCTTTTCACACCAAAACACTTATCTTTAGACGTTGCAGCCTTGACCGCCATCAACAGCATCAGCAACAGAGAGGTGTGAAGTTTCCACAACAGAGTTAGAGTCAGTTTTACCATGTACTTCTCTTTAGACGCTGCAGCCTTGACATCCATCAACAGAGTTAGAGTTAGTTTATCATGAGAACATACAGACACCACTGACTGGAACTATCAAACACAAGAGTTAGTTTTCATGAGAACATACAGACACACTGACTGGAACTATCAACAACAAGAGTTAGTTTATCATGAAAACATACAGACACCACTGACTGGAACTATCAACAACAAGAGTTAGTTTATCATGAGAACATACAGACACCACTGACTGGAACTATCAACAACAAGAGTTACTTATCATGAGAACATACAGACACCACTGACTGGAACTATCAACAACAAGAGTTAGTTTATCATGAAACATACAGACACCACTGACTGAACTATCAACAACAAGAGTTAGTTTATCATTAGAACATACAGACACCACTGACTGAACTATCAACAACAAGAGTTAGTTTATCATGAGAACTACAGACACCACTGACTGGAACTACAACAACGAAGATATTTCTTCATAGAACATACAGAACCACTGACTGGAACCAGCTGACAGTATCAGTTGTAAAGTCTTCATACTACTAACAGAATAAAAGTTGTAGTGTTATGTCCATGATGAATGATGTAAAGCTTCATTACCACTAACAAGAAGGAAAGTTGTAGTTTATATCCTGATGAATGATGTAAAGGCTTCATTACTACTAACAGAAGGAAAGTTGTAGTGTTATGTCCATGATGAATGTTGTAAAGCCTTCAAGTGTGTTTATATTGTAATTGTTTATGTCCAATTGGATATTTCTATCATGTAATTTGTGTGTGTTATCTTGAGCAACACCAGTGTATGGTTGCCAACTTACCAAAATAAGCTTCCTAGACCTAGTGGTTCTACGTGTTGTATCCTTATTTAACCACTAGATGGCAGTGCTCCATGTGTTGTATCCTGATTTGTCCACTAGATGGCAGTGCTCCATGTGTTGTATCCTGATCTGTCCACTAGATGGCAGTGCTCCATGTGTCCAATAGATGGCAGTGCTCCATGTGTTGTACCTGATCTGTCCACTAGATGGCAGTGCTCCATGTGTGAATGGTGTAATACTGTACACTGTGATACATCCATTACATTCCCTGGCTGCAGACATGGATGATACTTTAAATAGAAGTTGTCCCTAACCACAGATCTAGGATCAGATTACTCTACCTCCAATTCTGACGCCATGCTATCAATCAAATTGTATTGGTCACATGCGCCGATTAAAACGGATGTAGACCCTTACCGTAGAATGCTTACTTACAAGCCCCTAACAAACAATGTTAAGATAATATTTATTAAATAAACTAAAGTAAAAAAATATTAAAATGTAACACAAAAAATGACATAACAATAAGGAGGCTATATACAGGGGGTGCTGGTACCGAGTCAATATTGGGGATACAGGTTAGACCAGGTATTTTATACTGTAGGTAGGGTAAAAGACTATGATATAGATAATAAACAGTATACAGGTTAGACCAGTAATTTATACTGTAGGTAGGGATAAAGAGACTATGATATAGATAATAAACAGTAATACAGGTTAGACCAGGTAATTTATACTGTAGGTAGGATAAAGAGACTATGATATATAGATAATAAACAGTAGTACAGGTTAGACCAGGTAATTTATACTGTAGGTAGGGATAAAGTGACTATGATATATAGATAATAAACAGTGAGTAGTATACAGGTTAGACCAGGTAATTTATACTGTAGGTAGATAAAGGACTATGATATATAGATAATAAACAGTAATACAGGTTAGACCAGGTAATTTATACTGTAGGTAGGGATAAAGTGACTATGATATATAGATAATAAACAGTGAGTAGTAGTACAGGTTAGACCAGGTAATATACTGTAGGTAGGGATAAAGTGACTATGATATATAGATAATAAAACAGTAGTACAGGTTAGACCAGGTAATTATACTGTAGGGGATAGAGAGACTATGATATAAGATAATAACAGTGAGTAGTAGTACAGGTTAGACCAGGTAATTTATACTGTAGGTGGGATAAAGTGACTATGATATAGATAATAAACAGTAGTACAGGTTAGACCAGGTATATTATTGCAAAATATTGCAAAAAAAACATTTTAAATGTCTGGGTGGCCATTTTATAATGCAGCAATGCGACCATGAGGCCTGATTCACACAATCTCCTCTCCTCTGAACAGTTGATGTTCAGATGTGTCTGTTACTTGAACTCTGTGAAGCATTTATTTGGCCGCAATCTGAGGTGCAGTTAACTCTAATTAATGTGTCTAACCTGTACTACTACTCACTGTTTATTATCTATATATCATAGTCACTTTATCCCTACCTACAGTATAAATTACCTGGTCTAACCTGTACTACTGTTTATTATCTATATATCATAGTCTCTTTATCCCTACCTACAGTATAAATTACCTGGTCTAACCTGTATTACTGTTTATTATCTATATCATAGTCTCTTTATCCCTACCTACAGTATAAATTACCTGGTCTAACCTGTATTACTGTTTATTATCTATATCATAGTCTCTTTACCCCTACCTACAGTATAAAATACCTGGTCTAACCTGTATCCCCACATATTGACTCGGTACCAGCACCCCCTGTATATAGCCTCCTTATTGTTATGTCATTTTTTGTGTTACATTTTATATATTTTTTTACTTTAGTTTATTTAATAAATATTATCTTAACATTGTTTGTTAGGGGCTTGTAAGTAAGCATTTCACGGTAAAGGTCTACATCCGTTTTAATCGGCGCATGTGACCAATACAATTTGATTTGATAGCATGGCGTCAGAATTGGAGGTAGAGTAATCTGATCCTAGATCTGTGGTTAGGGACAACTTCTATTTAAAGTATCATCCATGTCTGCAGCCAGGGAATGTAATAGATGTATCACAGTGTACAGTATTACACCATTACAACACATGGAGCACTGCCATCTAGTGGACAGATCAGGATACAACACATGGAGCACTGCCATCTATTGGACACATGGAGCACTGCCATCTAGTGGACAGATCAGGATACAACACATGGAGCACTGCCATCTAGTGGACAAATCAGGATACAACACATGGAGCACTGCCATCTAGTGGTTAAATCAGGATACAACACGTAGAACCACTAGGTCTAGGAAGCTTTATTTGGTAAGTTGGCAACCATACACTGGTGTTGCTCAAGATAAACACACACAATTACATGATAGAAATATCCAATTGGACATAAACAATTACAATATAAAACACATTGAAGGCTTTACAACATTCATCATGGACATAACACTACAACTTTCCTTCTGTTAGTAGTAATGAAGCCTTTACATCATTCATCATGGATATAACACTACAACTTTCCTTCTGTTAGTGGTAATGAAGCCTTTACATCATTCATCATGGACATAACACTACAACTTTTATTCTGTTAGTAGTAATGAAGACTTTACAACTGATACTGTCAGCTGGTTCCAGTCAGTGGTGTCTGTATGTTCTCATGATAAACTAACTCTTGTTGTTGATAGTTCCAGTCAGTGGTGTCTGTACGTTCTCATGATAAACTAACTCTTGTTGTTGATAGTTCCAGTCAGTGGTGTCTGTATGTTCTCATGTATAACGTAATCACGCCAAAATATATTAATTTTTCACTAACCTTCTCAGAATTCTTCCGATGACACTCCTGTTAACATCATTTTACAATATAATTACAGTTGTTCGAAAAGGTGCATATTTGCCATACAAAACCGTGGTTACCAATAAAAATAACCGGAAATCAAGCTCAATATGTCTGAACGTCATCTATCAGAGTGATCTAGTTTAATTGAAAGCTAATCATGATACCTTGCTAAAAAATACAGGGTTGACAGCAATCGAAAGGACAATTAAAGTTCTTAATGCAACCGCTGATTTACATTTTTAAAATTATCCTTAACTTTTCAATACAGGCGTTGCCAAGTTGAAGCTATCACAAACAAAATGGCGAAATATGCGTTTTAAAAATATTTCGGACAGAACCGATTTAATCCATTTTAAATTTGCTTACTTTGAGCTGTTTCTTCCATCAGAATTTCTTGGCAATGTCTCTTCCTATGTTTATAAAAACGTCTTTTTGGGTCGATAGATGTCCTCGTGTCCTTCGAAATGTCCACCACCAAACGACCGACAACGACCTAAAACGTGTCCAAACTTTCAGAGTGCACGAACAAATAAATTCCTCAGAATCGCACTAAACGGATATAAATTGCTGAATAAAACGGTTTCGGAAATTCACTAACATTATGAATGTTTTTTTACAAATATACAAACGACTGAAAACAATGACCGGCAGATATTTGCTGGTAGAAAACGATTTGGAACGAGAACAGGTTCCGATGGCCTGCACGCTTGAGGCGCCAGCGTTGAGAAAGGGCGGTCTCTTGTACATTTTGGTCATTTACTATTGGCTGTGAACGTCCCATCGATTTCATTGAAAACGTGAATGACGTACAGACACCCAGAGGAAGACGTAGGCAGTGTGCGGTTTCTTCATAGGTTCCACTGTGGCCTTATAAACAGACCCGCAGATAGCAGGTAAAAATTTCCTGAAATCTGACCTGTCATGAAAAGTGCTGTAGAAATTGTCTGTACACTCAAGAGCACAGAAATTCCAAAACTTCTATAGAAACTAGAAGGTGTTTTCTATCAATAATAACAATATATGCATATTGTACGATCAAGAATTTAGCACGAGGCAGTTTAATTTGGAGACACAAATATGCTAATGCGGACAGCACCCCTATAGGTTGCAAAGAAGTTAAATGTAAGTTAACTTATCGTGTCTCTGACTTGTCATTAAATGTGAAGACTGTTATTTATTAAATTTAAATCTCTATGTTATTATTACGTGAAATAACTAATCATAGTAAACTTTAATTAACTAGGAAGTCAGGGCACCGATGGGCACCACCACGCGCTCTCTAGAAGAGTCTATTTCCTGAAATCAAACTCTAAAGATATTTTCAAATTTTATCGAGTACAAGTTTTCTATTAAAACTTATCTTCAGGATAGGGTCTAGTTTCCTGATTTCACCCAACTGACTGCCCCAAAGTAAACTACCTGTTTAATCAGGGCCAGATAGCAGGATATGCTTTGGATAGAAAACACTTTGAAGTATCTAAACTGTTAAAATAATATCTGAGACTGATTAACAGGAACTTGATATGGCAGGCGGAAATCCGAAGAAAACCAAACTAGATATTTTTTTTTGAGGTCCCAGGCTCGTATAATGTAAATCTAGGTCCTATGTAATTCCGGCTCCAGATTGTAATTCCTATGCTTCCCACTAGGATGTCAACGTCTTTATTCAAAGGTTTCAGGCTTGTTTCTTGAAAAACAAACAAGAATTCTGAGTTTTGTGAGTAGAGCAAACGGAACAATATAGTCTTCGGGTGCGCGTGGAGAGGGCACGTGCTTACTAATTTTTACTTCGCTATTGACTACTTTCCGTATGAGATATTAAGTCTATTTACATTTTAGAGTACTGAGGATTTAATAGAAAATCGTAGTTTGACTGTTTTGACAAAGTTTAGCTCTTTGTCTGAAATGTGAACGAGTGGATTACTTGCAATCGATGGCACCAAACTTGCAAGGATTTTATCTAACAAAATGACCATTCCATAGCTGTGGCGGACCCTTGGGATTTCAAAAGAGGAAATTCAAAAGTACAGTGATAATTTAATCGTATTTGTGATTTGGTGAACGCCTGTGCTGTTTGAAAATAATTTTGATGTGGGGCGGAAGTCAGTTTACCATGTACTTCTCCTTAGGCCGCTGCAGCCTTGAACCTCCACCAGTTATATCACTGAGTTGAACTATCAACGCCAAGAGTTAAGTTTATCATGAAACATAAGGCACCCAGTGGGTTCCTGCAAATGGAACCAATACATATGCATATCCTGTGCTTCAGGGCCTGAGTTACAGGGTTAGATTTGGGTATGTCATTTTAGGAGAAATTAAAAAAATAGGTCCAATCTTTAAGAGTTTATAGGCAAAGAACACGCTCAAATAAAGCAAAGGAAAGTCAGCTAACAACATGAAGGTCAGTCAATCTGGACACATTTTCAAGAAATTGTCTCTCATGAGGAGCTCTACAGCTGCAAAGGATAAAAATGAATTTCTGTCAATATAGGGGGCCGCTCATTTTCACTTTTGGAAAAAATCGTGGCCCAATTTAAACGTGCCCTCGTAATCTCATTTCTATGCTCGTACACAATATGCATATTATTTCATTACATTGGATAGAAAACACATCTCTAGGTTTCTAAACTGTTGAATTTATGATTGTGATAAAACGCAAGAACTCATTTGGCATGCAAACTTCCAGAAGGAAGTGAAAATTCTGAAATTAACCAGACCAGATCATCCTTTAGAAACTTTAGAGTGTTTTTTCTATCCAATACTAAAATAATAATATGCATATATTAAGTAACTTGGGCTGAGGAGCAGGCCGTTTTACTCTGGACACCTTCATCCACGGCTCCTCAACTTTGCCCCTTCAAGCATGAAGAAAGTTAATAACTTGTTTATCCTGTGCTATGCTTGTTGCTTCTAGTTCCGACAATGCAGTAATAATTCCTGATGGCTGCAGCCCGAATCCGGTACACCTATGACAACATCACAGCTCAAGTGCAGGGCGCGAAATTCAAAAATCTATTTTATTAATCTTTATATTTAACTTTCACACATTAACAGTCAATAAATGCATTTGAAAGATTAACATCTTGTGAATCCAGCCAACATGTCCGTATTTTTTAATGTTTACAGAGAAAACACACAGTAATATTTATGTAGTTTCACCACCAAATAAAAAGAGGACAGACATTTTCACAGCACAAGTAAGGATGCAAGTATGCATGCACAAGCCAACCTAACTACCTAGAAACCAACGCTGAAATCACACACTAGAATTAAGACAAATCTACCTCAGAATGACAAGTCCCTATAAGACATGTTACAACATAAATCTATGTTTTGTCAAAAAAATTGGCAATATTTTAGCTATAAATCCAGTTTTACATTACTGCTACATCATAGCGTACAGTCAGAAATCGCAACGGGAGTACCCAGAGAAAATTCAAGACACCACGTCAACTACCTAATTACACATCATAAAAACAGTTTCAAAAATTAATGGTGGTAGCTAATGAAAGACAAAGGAAAAAAAATCCCTTTTTTGAATACAGCCAATTTTTCCGATTTTTGAAGTGTTTTAACAAGGAAAACACATATATCGTTATATTAGCTTAACTACAATAGCTAAACAACAGGCAGCATTGAATTCTAGTCAAACGGGTAGCGATAGCAACAGTTCGACAGATAAACTGACTCTAACTCTGTTGTGGAAACTTCACACCTCTCTGTTGCTGATGTGTTGATGGCGTCAAGGCGCAGCGTCTAACAGATAAGTGGTTGTGTGAAAAGGGAAGGATGAGAGAGAAGATAAGAGAAAAGGA
>NW_019947339.1:0-4093 GCF_002910315.2 Salvelinus sp. IW2-2015 | reverse complement strand
ATAAACTAACTCTTTGTTGATGTTCACGTCAGTGTTGTCTGTATGTTCTCATGATAAACTACTCTTTGTGTTGATAGTTCCAGTCAGCATGGGTGCTGTATGTTCTCATCTGTGTAGATGAGACACTTAACTTTTCGTGATTTGATTCTGATCTAGTTCTCTACTGTCACATGGAGTGGTGTCGTGTATTCTGCGTTGTCTGAGGTGTATATAACTCTCACTTCTCTTGTTGTTGTGATCTGAGTTCCCAAGTGCGAGTGGGTGTCTGTATATGGTTTCTATCATGAATACTAACTCGGTGTTGTGACTCATTGTTGCGTCAGGATCTGTGTGTGCTTGTATATTGTTCTCAATTGATAACTTCAACTGGCGTAACTTCTTGTTGTCTCTTGATTCTCGTTCAGTCTCGAGGATGACCGTGTCTGTTATCTGTCATGGTCTCACCAATCGTATAGCTCTGAACTCTAACTCTGTTTCGACTACGGATGTACAACGGCTGCATTGGCTGTCTGAGAAGTTAAGGAAGTACAGGTGGTTTCCACGACGCGACCTTTCTAACTGCTGCTTCGTGACTGTGATATAACTCCACACAACCATTCCTGTTCGCATCCGTATGCTGTTGATTGTTGGTGATTTGATGACGGTCAAGGCTGCAACTTGTCTAAAGATAAGTGTTGTTTTGAGTGTGAATTACAGGGATGAGGATGTGGAAGCAGAGCTATGACGTAAATAAGAGTTATCAACGTTCTGTGAGTAAGTTCAAACTGTTTAGAATGGTATCTGAGAGGTCATTGTGTGTTCGATATCTCACCGCGGCGCTCAGGAGAGAACGCAGATTTCCTTTATTCACCGCATTCGCTCACTCAATTGGCATTGTTGCTGCTCTGGATCCGCGAAGGCTATGCCGCTTGGTCTCGACTTGGGGTGCCGTCGAAGAGATGTTACGGTATAGGAGCAGTTAGTGTAGTGAGGGATCTGGAACGGGATTGCCTTTGTGTATTCTCTTCTATGCAGGATGGAGCAAAAGCTTCCAAACCCGCACAGGAAATCGAGGCCGTCGTATATTTTCTAACTTTCATCACACACCTCTCATCCATAGCGATCCGTCTATTGTGCCTTTTATTGCTGTAGTACTTTCCGCATGCAACATTCCTCTTTACACCTTCCCCGGAACACTATGGCTGGTCTCAGTGCTTTAATGTGTCACCGCCTGACGCACTAGTTCCAGTTTTCTGTTACTACACGCTCCACACCAGGCTCACGGTTCGTCTTAAGTCGTTCTAGTGAGTGCGAGCCCAGGCATATAGCATATCCGCTAGACGTCTTGCGGCCAGGTCCTTTTAATTTACACCACGCCACCTCCACCTTAGAGGATGGTACCAGATACCATTTCTATGACTGATTTCAGACCCAGTGCTGGTTCGCTCATTTGACACAGTATATAAGGAGAAGTAAAGAGATGGACTGACAGGGTTGTGGTTATTCACCGCTGCTGAAGAGAGCATCTTTTTCCATCCACCATGACATTCTGATGAACAGGGTCACTAGGTAAAGAGAGAGGAGAGAGAGATGAGTGAGGGACAGAGGAGCTGATCCAGTCTACTGCAGAGAAAACCTCCAACACCACAGGAACAGTTATACACCTCAACAGGTCTCAGTGTTTAATGTGTAGTAAGAGACATTTATACACCCCAACAGGTCTCAGTGTTTAATGTGTAGTTAGATACATTTATACACCCCAACAGGTCTCAGTGTTTAATGTGTAGTTAGATACATTTAAACACCCCAACATACAGTCCATTTATAATGACTGATTCAACCAGGTGTTTGACTGGTGTGTTAAATGTTTAGAACTCTGAATGTACATCATACAGAATATGTAGGTTCCCATGGAGACTAAAATAGACCCTGCTGCAGCAGTCAATGAAGGGGAGGGGAGGGGGGGTGATGTGGTTCACAAATAGCTCTAACCTCAAACAGCCACAGATCTCCTGCTCTGAACAGCCTCTATTTTTACTAATGCTGTCAGATGTAAGGACGTTTCATTTGGTGACTTTGGATCTTTTGAGAATCATGTTATACTGTTAAAATGTCAGCCACCAGACCAGAGCATCATGTTATACTGTTTAAATGTCAGCCACCAGACCAGAGCATCATGTTATACAGTTTAAATGTCAGCCACAGACCAGAGCATCATGTTATACCGTTTAAATGTCAGCCACCAGACCAGAGCATCATGTTATACTGTTTAATGGTCAGCCACCAGAGCATCATATTATACTGTTCAAATGTCAGCCACAGACCAGAGATTCATGGTATACTGTTTAAATGTCAGCCACCAGACCATCATGCTATACTGTTTAAATGTCAGCCACCAGACCAGAGCATCATGTTATACTGTTTAAATATCAGGCAAAAGACCAGAGCATCATGTTATACAGTTTAAATGTCAGCCACCAGAGCATCATTCTATGCTGTTTAAATGTCATCCACCAGACCAGAGCATCATGCTATACTGTTTAAATGTCAGTCACCAGACCAGAGCATCATGTTATACTGTTTGAATGTCAGCCACCAGAGCATCATGTTATACTGTTTAAATGTCAGCCACCAGAACCAGAGCATGCATGTTAACTGTATTAAATGTTCAGAGCCCTGACCAGAGCATCATGTTAAACTGTTTAAATGTGCCACCAGACCAGATGTATGTTACATTGTTTATACTATCNTCAGTGGGGAAAAGAGATTCGTCAATCAGCAAACCTGACTGTACACAAGAGAACACCACGGTGAGAAACCGTACCACTGCTCCAACGCGCAAGCAGCTTTTCTACCTCAAGTGAATTGATAACTCCACAAGCGGAACACACACAGTGAGAGAAGCCTTACCACTTGCTCATGACTGTGGAAAGAGCTGCTACCACCCTAAGGCACTGATAACACACCATGCGTACACACCATTGTTACGTTGTTCCCAGGAAGAAGCATACTACTGCTTCTGATTGCGGGAAAAGTTTTTGTGCTTACTTTAAAGCAACTTTGACTACTCACAGCAATAAGGCTTTTCTCCTGTGTGTGTTTTCTGATGTCTTATCAGCTGGCTTGAGGTAGCAAAGCTCATTCCACAGTCAGAGCAGTGGTAAGGTTTTTCTCCGGTGTGTATTCTGTGGTGTGTAGCCAGGCCTCCTGCCTTAGCAAAACTCTTCCCACATTGATCACAGCTATGAGGCTTTTCTCCTGTATTGATTTTCTGATGTCTTTTAAGTTCAGTTGAATAGATGAATCTCTGCTGGTGTTTCTTCTTGATGTGTTCTGACGTGGAGAGACTCTTCTCAGCCTCGTCAGCATCATGAGGTCGTTGAGGCTCCCCAGAGGATCCACGATAGTCACGTCTCTCTCCTGTTTGAACAACAAAGTCACACAAGTCAATGTAGTGAATATTTAAATTATTTTACAAACTTTTTTGGGGGGGGGGGACAATTTTCTTCTAACATTGAATGGATTTTCTTTGGGTATTTTGAACAAGGAGAACCCTTTTACCTCCTCCCCCAGTCAGATAAACTCACGGATACCATTTTGTGTCCAGTATGAAGGACGTTAGCGGTAGATTTGCGAGCTAATGCGTTAGCACAATGACTGGAAGTCTATGGGGGTATCTGCTAGCATACTAATAACTAATACTACTGAACTAATAAGACAGTAAGGTGAAGAACAATAGTCATATTTTGTAATTTCACATAGTAGTAATGTCTATTTTTATTTATTTATTTCACCTTTATTTAACCAGGTAGGCCAGTTGAGAACAAGTTCTCATTTGCAACTGCGACCTGGTCAAGATAAAGCAAAGCAGTTCGACACAAACAACAACACAGAGTTACACATGGAGTAAACAAACGTACAGTCAATAACACAATAGAAAAGTCTATATACAGTGTGTGCAAATTAAGTAGGATAAGAGAGGTAAGGCAATGAATAGGCCATGGTGGTTAAATAATTACAATATAGCAATGAAACACTGGAATGGTAGATGTGCAGAAGATGAGTGTGCAAGTAGAGATACTGGGGTGCAAAAGAGCAAGATAAATAAATAAAT
>NW_019947338.1:6444-22895 GCF_002910315.2 Salvelinus sp. IW2-2015 | reverse complement strand
TCTACAGTAACGTAACCCTGGTCCCTCCTATCTACAGTATTTAGTCCCTGATCCGGTGTCCTGTGTGTTTACCTAGAGCCTAGGTGTCTTTATAAATATCACCTAATTCCTCCCTGAGTCCCTGGGGAATCAAGAATGAGGACAAGGGATCATCTATGATGTCACAGCACGAATGGACGGACAGCCACCTAAGAGCCGGTGGTTCTTTGCCAAGGTCACAGACAGACAGACTGACTGACAGACAGACAGACAGACAGACAGACAGACAGACAGACAGACAGACAGACAGACAGACAGACAGACAGACAGACAGACAGACAGACAGACAGACNGACAGACAGACAGACAGACAGACAGACAGACAGACAGACAGACAGACAGACAGACAGACAGACAGACAGACAGACAGACAGACAGACAGACAGACTCTAGTATGAGACCTGTAGAGATCTCAGACCCCAGATGTCCCAGCCGGGACAACAGAGAGGTTCTATGTCTGCGTCACTACCGTAGATCAAAGGTTGTGCACTATGTAGAGGTTGCCATTTGGGATGCACAGTTTTAGAGCTGGGATCCAGCCACTGCTCTCCATTAGACCCCTGTGGTGCAGTAGACTCACATTGTTCAGGATGAATAGCCGTGGAGAATAATAAGGACAATTAAATGTAAAGGGGAATTGTTTCCTTATAGTGTTTAATTAAAGGGGAGCTTTAAATCCTCTGACATTTCAATGTGTTTTTRTTGATAGGAAACCCAGCAGGAATTTCTCAAGCTACTATACTTACAGATTATGCTACAATTTATACAGAAAGACATTTCTCTCTCTCATTACCATTTGGAACATTCTCASTGCTGCTTGCAACAGTACAATATGTAGCTTTGTGGTTATACAGAACAGTGTGTTCTAGTATTACTTCTCTCCTCACAAACCTTCATCAGTATTCTCAACCCACCCTACAGGCTATACGTACATTTTATTCAATCATATACACAGTGCTTCATTTGTAATATCGGGAGGGGAGCGAGAGAGGGGGGTGACCTGGGGAGCTCTGAGGTACCGGAACACATGAGAAAAAAAACTCTACTTAAAAAAAGAAAGAATTACAAGCATATCATTGCGTTGTTGTAGTGCATAGAGCAGTAGAGGCACTGCAGCTCCTGCAGAACCCTTCTATGGTTCTATAAGGAAATACATGAGGAAGTGCAGCTCCTGCAGAACCCTTCCCGCGGCTATGGTTCTATAAGGAAATACATGAGGAAGTGCAATGCTGGAGAGATGACAGTTGCAGGCTCATTTTCTATCAGAGCAGAGACAGAGAGATCATAGAGGAAACTCGAATGAACTTTGATCGTTCTTTTATTATAATTTTTTATTTAACAGTTAAGTCAGTTAAGAACAAATTCTTATTCAAAATGACGGCCTACCAGAAGGCAAAAGGCCTTTTGTGGGGACAGGGGCTAGGATAATATTATTAAAAAATATATATATAATATAGGACAAAACACATCACGACAAGAGAGACACCACAACACTACATAAAGAGAGACCTAAAGACAACAACATAGCATCGCAGCAACACATGACAACACAGCATGGCATCAACACATGACAACACAGCATGGCATCAACACATGACAACACAGCATGGCAGCAACACATGACAACACAGCATGGCAGCAACACATGACAACACAGCATGGCATCAACACATGACAACATAGCATGGCATCGAACACATGACAACACAGCATGGCATCAAACACAGGGACAACACAGCATGGCATCAACACATGACCCAACACAGCATGGCAGCAACCACATGACAAACACAGCATGGCAGCAACACATGACAACACAGCATGGCAGCAACACATGACAACACAGCATGGCAGCAACACATGACAACACAGCATGGCAGCAGCACAACATTGTAGCAGCACAAAACACGGTACAAACATTATTGGGCACAGACAATCAATCAATCATTCAATCAATCAAATGTATTCATGAAGCCCTTCTTACATCAGCCGATGTCAMAACGTGCTGTACAGRAACCCAGCCTAAAACCCCAAACAGCAAAGCCTGCAGCTTTGATATGTGCTGAGAGAAGGACAGTGTACCGTCTAGCCATACTCAGAGGTAGTAATCACACCGGTGGGGAGAGAGACATTCTTCTTACCAAACCACACAACYTTTGTTTTGGAGGTGTTCAGAACAAGGTTAAGAACARAGAAAKCTTGTTGGACACTAAGAAAGCTTTGTTGTAGAGCGTTTAACACAAMATCCATGGAGGGGCCAGCTGAGTATAACACTGTATCATCTGCATATAAATGGATGAGCGAGCTTCCTACTGCTTGARCTATGTTGTTGATGTAAATTGAGAAATGTGTGGGGCCTAGGATCAAGCCTTGTGGTACTCCCTTGGTGACAGGCAGTGGCTGAGAYGGAAGATGTTCTGACTTTATACACTGCACTCTTTGAGAGAGGTAGTTAGCAAACCAGTACAAAGACCCCTCAGAGACACCAATACTCGAACCAGGGGCTGAACCAGTTTTTAATTCAAATTTTCTTTATGGGGGCGTGTTTGTTAACAAGAATGAAMTGGTCTACGGTATCAAAAGCTCTGTCCAAGTCAAKAAAAATAGCAGCACAACATTGCTTAGAATCAAGGGCAATGGTGACATCACTGAGGACCTTTAAGGTTGCAGTGACACATCAATAACATGAGAGGAAACYAGATTGCATACCAGAGAGAATGCTATAGACATCAAGAAAGCCAGTCAGTTGATTATTAACAGGTTTTACCAACACTTTTGATAAACAGGGCAAAATAGAAATTGGCCTTTAACTTGATCCTAATTGACAGGTTAAAAAGGTCAGAGATAGTCTTGGCGATGATAGTGGCAGCAACCTTAAAGAAGAAAGGGTCTAAACCATCTGTTTAAGGAGCTCCTTTAGCACCTGAGACTCAGTGACCGCCTGCAGGGAGAAACTTTGTACCGGGGCAGGGGAAAAGAGGGAGGAGCATTGGGGCGTGTCACATTAGAAGGGGTGGGAGATGAGGAAATGTTGGACGGGCAATGAGGCATGGCTGAGTCAAATAGGAATCCTGTTAATGAAGTGRTGATTAAAGAGCTCAGCCATGTGCTCCTTGTCAGTAACAACCACATCATCAACATTAAGGGACACGGGAAGCTGTGAGGAGGAGGGTTTATTCTCCAGGTCTTTAACCGTTCTCCAGAACTTCTTGGGGTTAGACCCACAGAGAGAGAACTGCTCCTTAAAGTAACTAACTTTGGCCTACCGGATAGCCTGAGTGCACCTATTTCTCATTTGCCTGAACTAGAGCCAGTCAGCGTGAGTATCCGTGTGACGAGCCTTTCGCCAATTGGAATTCTTGAGGTGGAGTAACTCTGCCAGATCACTGTCAAACCAGGGGCTGAACCTGTTTTTAATTCTCATTTTCTTTATGGGGGCATGTTTGWTAACAATACCGCTGTAAATATCAAAAAACAAGGTCCAAGCGTCCTCGACAGAGGGGATCAAGCTGATTCTATATCAATTTRTATATGCCAGTTCATGAAGGAAGGCTTGCTCATTAAAGTTTTTTAGCATGTGTCTATGACAAATCAGACAGATCGTTTCACTGAGCAGCCATTACGAACACAGACTGTAAAACAGTGATCACTAAGGTCATTAYAGAAAACACCAGACTGATACCTACCAGGATTATTTGTGAGGATAACATCAAGGAGAGTAGCCTTGATGKTATCTTCACAAACAATCCATGCCAYGCAAGGTACAGGATCTGGCCAAATAGGTTCCGGAACGAAACAGTACAAAACAGAGAGGTGCCGGATCCTGTTCCGTAGGATCCAGATGAAATTAAGCACTGCATATACATAACATATAGAGAAAATATCTTGTTGAATTTAGTTTACAGCATCTAATAATATCCTGGTTGGTCAGCTTGTTTTGACTTCTTAGACTTCTGTCAGGTTGAGTCAGAGCAGCTCCTAGACTTCTATCACATGAGTCAGAGCAGCTCCTAGACTTCTATCAGGTTGAAGAGCTGCTCTGACTCAACCTGATAGAAGTTCTAGGAGCTGCTCTGACTCAACCCTGATAGAAGTCTAGGAGCTGCTCTGCTCAACCTGATAGAAGTCTAGGAGCTGCTCTGACTCAACCTGATAGAAGTCTAGGAGCTGCTCTGACTCAACCTGATAGAAGTCTAGGAGTGCTCTGACTCAACCTGATAGAAGTCTAGGAGCTGCTCTGACTCAACCTGATAGAAGTCTAGGAGCTGCTCTGACTCAACCTGATAGAAGTCTAAGAGCTGCTCTGACTCAACCTGATCGAAGCCTAGGAGCTGCTCTGACTCAACCTGATAGAAGTATAAGAGCTGCTCTGATTCAACATGATAGAAGTCTAGAGCTGCTCTGACTGAACCTGATAGAAGTCTAGGAGCTGCTCTGACTGAACCTGATAGAAGTCTAGGAGCTGCTCTGACTGAACCTGATAGAAGTCTAGGAGCTGCTCTGACTGAACCTGATAGAAGCTCTAGGAGCTGCTCTGACTCAACCTGATAGAAGTTCTAGGAGCTGCTCTGACTCAACCTGATAGAAGTCTGGAGCGCTCTGACTCAACCTGATAGAATGTCTAGGAGCTGCTCTGACTCCAAACTCTAGAGCATAGCTGTCTAATAGACTATAGGTCTAGGAGCTGCTCTTTGCGCTCAAGCTCTGATGCGAAGTCTAGGACTGCTCTGACTCAACCTGATAGAAGTTGCTGAGAGCTGCTCTGACTCACACCTCTGAGAAATCAGTCTTAATGAGCTGAGCTCTCTGCTCAACCTGATCGAGCAGCCTAGGAGCTGCTCTCTGATATCACACCTGATAGAAGTCTAGTAGCTGCTCTGACTCAACCTTATAGAAGTCTAGGAGCGGCCTCTGACTCAACCTGATCGACAGCCTAGGAGCTGATCTGACTCAACCTGATAGAAATCTAAGAGCTGCTCTGACTCAACCTGATAGAAGTCTAGGAACGCTCTGACTCAACCTGATCGAAGCCTAGGAGCTGCCTCTGACTCAACCTGATAGAAGTCTAGGAGCTGCTCTGATTCAACCTGATAGAAGTCTAGGAGCTCCTCTGACTCAACCTGAATAGAGTTAAGAGCTGCTTCTGATACCTGATAGAGGTCTGAGAGCTGCTCTGACTCACCTGATAGAAGTCTAGAGCTGCTCTGATTCAACCTGAATAGAAGTTAGGAGCTGCTCTGACTCTCAACCTGATAGAAGTCTAGTGTGCTCACCTTGATAGAGTTGGGCTGTCAACCTGATAGAAGTCTAGGAGCCTGACAATAGAATTCAGGACGCTGGCGACCCTGTGGCCTTTTGACTCAACCTGATAGAAGTCTAGGAGATGCTCTGATTCAACCTGATAGAAGTCTAGGAGCTGTCGCGTCTTGACTCATGTGATAGAAGTCTAGGAGCTGCTCTGACTCAAACCTGACAGAAGTCTAAGAAGTCAAAACAAGCTGACCAACCAGAGATATTATTAGATGCTTGTAAACTAAATTCAACAAGATATTTTCTCTATATGTTATGTATATGCAGTGCTTCATTTCATCTGGATCCTACGGAACAGGATCCGGCACCTCTTCTGTTTGTAGCTGACTTTCGTTCCGGAACCTATTTGGCCAGATCCTGTACCTTGCGTGGCATGGATTGTTTGTGAAGATACCATCAGGCTACTCTCCTTGATGTTATCCTCCTGCCGCGCTCTTTCAGGCATATATCTTTGGCGGGCTGGAAGTGGCACTGGGGGTGGGTATTCAGTCTCGGTGTTTTCTATCACCTTATGATCCTTCCAGTGATCAGACTCCGTCCTCTCTGCAGCACTCCATCCGGGCCTTTCTGGTCGGCGTGGCCGGCGCCCTCTCTGTAACACGGACTCCGCTGCTTGGCTTTGCCCCGGCACCACGGTCTCCGCCCTGACGAGCCCGCTTCTCTGATGAACCCGCTTGGATCTTTTGGCTGCCTGCCCTCGTCAATTCTGGCGGACACCTAAGCCTCCTCCGGTGTGCTGGTGGGTGGCCGCTCCTGCGTGGGGTGTTTTTCACGCGGCGGGCTGGGCGACTCGTCGGTCCAAGGGCCCGACTGAGGGCCCAGTCGAGCGCTCTTGATGCCCCCTGTCGATGGTCAGGCCCTGCCGCCCCGCGCGGAGGTTCCTTCCACTGGACTAACGCCTCACATCCCCGCCACGCATGCGCGTCATCTGCACTGTCCTTGGCGTGGCACGCCAGCGCCGGCCTTGCATCCGCTGGAACTTTGGACGACGCACTGCCATGCTGTGCGCAGTGGCTGCTCCTTCCTCTCCCGCGTCTTGAACGGAATTGCGCGCAGAAATGGGAAGACACTCCACATACAGGTGTGACTTGTCAGGGTCATAACCCGCCGGGTCAAAAGCCTGATCTCGTGCAAAAACGGTGCTTCACCAAAAGTACTGAGTAAGGGCCTGAATACGTAATGTAAATGTGAATGTTTCAGTTTGTTTTTTTGTTTTGCAAAATGTTATAAACTGTTTTTTGCTTTTGTCATATATAGGATATTGTTGTATAGATTGATGAGGGGGGAAAAACATTGATCATTTTAAGAATAAAATAAGTTTTGGAATAAATGTGAAACAATCAAGGGGTTGAATACTTTCGAAGCATGTATCTTAGACTAAGGTGGCAGGGTTAAGGATTGGGAAGCCCTTTATTTCTTCCCAGTCAGTTGAATCGTGGATACCACTTGAATGTTTTTGGAATTGCATAACTGTTCGTTAGATACATAGATATCCAGTCGTTGCGCTAACGCTAAGTTAGCATTGGTCGCAAATCTCAACTTTAACATCATTCATACTTGATGCGAAGACCAACATGGGGTACACAAGTTCTTGTGATCTGGGGGCATATAATGCTTCATTGCACATTAAAGTGTCCCTTTACCATGTAGTGTCTCATAATGGTTTTAAACTTTTGCGGTAAGAAGGGGTTGTGTCTTCATTTTTGGTCTGGTGCCGGAGGATAAGCACTTCCTTTTTTGAACAGGAAATCGTGGCTTGTTGAGATAAAGATCAGGTTTTAGGTAGTTCATCAAACGTGGTGTGAGAGACTGATTTTATGTTAGACTTTGTACCTGGCCAGATATGCTGCGAATAAAAGTTTTAACATTTCATAAATTCGTTGTGAGGAATAACCATTAATAAATTTATATATTATTATATATACATAATCGGGTGGGGTGTGGACTAAGCTAGGTCTCTAGAAACTAGCAAGTCTGGTGTGGGGAGTGGGCACATGTGCGTTCGGCACGGGTTGTGCTCTACGTTGCCTTGTTGAAACAGCTTTCGGGCGCCGGGGCCCATTGCTGGCTGTCCTGTTTTAAAACGTTTTATTATCTGTCGGGGATATTTTATAAATCCACTCGCTGGGTGCTGTCTGTAGTTCGAACTGCAGGAGCATGGGCCGACGGGGAGAGGTGGGGGGCCTGGTGGGCAAGGAGAGCACGAACACTCACACCGGCACGCTTTGATTCTTTTCTGCTGAACACCAGGTTCCTTCCTGTGTCGAACCAAAACATCAAACACACACACTATGGCCCCGAATTCGCGAAACCCGCCATACATGAGGTAGATTGGGTCGGAGGGGAGAGTTTGGGATTCAGTTTAACACCAGTGTGATACTTGGGGATCTTTTGAGAGCAAGTGTGGAGTTTCTACGAAAGGTGTGGGTATGTATACTGTCTGCAATCGTGTTTCTCTGAATGATAGCTGTTGTGTGCTCCTCCAGTTTACTGGGAGTTTTAGTAAGCAGCAGCAAAGGCACTAGATTTTGGTTTGGTGGAACTCGGTCTTTGGACAGAGCCCTCTGTTCACCACGCTCAGACCGAGGCGTATTTTGTGTTTTGGGTACACTCAGCAGTAATTTTTCCAATGGGCGTGCAGTTTAGTGGCATTTGTGTGGCGGCTACGTTGTATTTATCACAAGTATGAACTTGTATGTGTCGATTGACAGAAATAGTAATAAGGGAACTATGATATTTGTTACCACAATCTTCAAAATGTTTGGTTACATTTGAAAAATGTTTGCTGCTGAATTTATTTACACTCATTGTGAATGCTGTGCGGAGATTGGTGTGTAAATGTGGAAGCGCCGGCTGTGCTACTTCCTGAGGGTGGTCGCGCGACGTTGCTGCTCCCTTGCTCACGCGGCGTGTGGTTTTATAGGCCCTTCTGTCTTCCCGCTTCGCTCCTTACACGAGTTCTCCTACCAGTCATCTCTATAGAAGTGTCGAGGTCAGTGTGCGCAACGTCAAATTGGGTGCTGGACGTGTGCGAAGTTATATAAGACTGACCCCCCCCCACCACCACCCCACCCCCGCTTGGTCGCACTAGGGCCAGGTTTTCAGTAGTGGGCAGACAGGGTAACAGCAAGGCAGCAGCTCGCAGTCTTAGAGGCATTGAAACGGCGATTGGCTAGCGTGGTGCTTTTCTGTTGCTCTTAGAAACGGACTTAGTCCTGGAAGTAGCCTATTTCTATTCTCACATCCCTGAATGAATTAATGTAATCGAGAACTCTGTAATTATTTCGACTATTTTGCGAGGATGTTTTAGTTGAGTATTTTACTTCTATAAGGTGTTTGGTGGGTGCAGTTATTTTCTCACGTAAAAGATGCAGATGTGTACATGTAAACAAAGTCTGGCTACTGGCAGGTTGTATACTTCTATGCTTTTGGATTAGCGGTCACTGCAGCTGTTACCCATGTTAGTCGGGCAATTATAAATCGTAATTCACAGCCCAACTTCATATACTGTTGTGACAAAATTATCTATTTACAATTGAAGTAATTTTGACCTAGAATAACGGTTTTCTGACTCATATGCGATGTACATGGTGTAAAGGGTTTCGTTGCTTTTTGAAGGATTTGCTCTTTTAACGCAGCGGTCCCCACGCGCACAGCCTCTCAGCCTGGCTAACATTTGAGAGGGAGGGTGGGAGGGGGGGGCAGAGGGGAGGGGGAGTGTACGAGAGGCCACTCTCTCACTGTTACACACCGTGGTCAGATAAGAGAGCAGCAGGCAGTCAGGCAGCACTGCTCAAAAAGCAGAGAGTTTACCGGATTCCTGGATTTCATTAAGTACGCTGAACGCGTACCTTCTAAGACAAAGTAAAAATAATCTTGTTTAAGCACGGAATGGAATTTTCAGAAGGACTTGAGTTTTTCTTTAGAGCTTCTGTTCTTTGATTTTAACGTATTGGGAGAATTAACAAGATCCCACTGTGCTTATACAGAACATGCCAATTTTTGCAACGTAAGTTTGGATCTTGAAATTCGTTGCAAATTGACACACTGGAATAAGTTTAAAGGGTTTTTATTGCTATGCAAGGGTTCAGCAAAACCTTGAGACATGAATTTGCTAGATAGATGAATCGGCCAGATAAAATGGAAAGTAATGTGCTGGTAACAGTGGGCAGGCTTGGGACGAAAGAGACTGACAGGTTTTTTTTTTATGGCCATCTCATGGAGCTGTCACAGAACAGGTTTTCTCAAGCCATTGCTCGGCGCTCTCGTGCTGTACTTTTAGAGCTGTTGGTTATCAGGCCCCTATATACCTGTGTTTCTGTGTGGTCAGGAAGCACGTGATTCTCTAGGGAAACATCAGCATTTCATTTTCGACTGTAGCGTTTCAGAGGCAATATTTAGAGGCTCATCGGAATGAATTTACTATGAGAAATAAATAAGCCATGAAATATGAAGCACAAGTTGAATACTGTAGGATTTTCTTTTTACTTGAATTTAGTGGTACATGTGCTAGCTATTTCTTTAAATGAGATACAATGCTTAAAAAGGTAATCAAGCTTAACTGTCCCTTATAACTCGATAGCTTTTTTTGGTATACTTTTCAGTCAGTGGCCTATTTCATATTCCCAAGCTGCCTTTGAAAGACTCATTCCCCTCTTCCTCCAATAATCCCCCCCGGAGAATTACTGGTGTATTTTGGAGCATCCGGGTGACTGGTGGTGGGTAGTGGGTGGCTGTGACGCGGGGCAAGGTTTAGCGTGTAGTGGAGCTGCTGAGCCTGGCTGCTAAGTGCCGCGCAGAGATTGGTTTTGTCTCTGTGAACGTGGGTGGATAAACCGGTTTACAGACACGTGGGGGGGCGGGATTGAGCATCTGCGGGAGGGCGGGTGAAGCTACGAGCGGAGAGACAGAGAGAAGCTGCAGATTCGTTTCACTCAGCTGCGTTAGGCTAAGAGAAGATTTCGGCAGGCAGCTATAGTCCGGCATCTTTGGAAAGGATGCTGTGTCTTAACGATTTATTATAGGGCTATTTTGCTGTGTGTGTTCTAGTCTATATAGACATGATTTGCATACATTGGACTGTGCACGTTGAGGGATAGCGCAGCACTTTAAAATGGGAAAAGGCAGTGAGCTTTCAAATGACTATCGCTTCAGGAAATGAAAGATGGAGGAGTTGTTGTTGACAGTCCCCCCGGCTATTGCTGTGGTAGTGATGTACCATTAATGAGAGGAGCAGGCAAGCTGCTTTAAAGACGGCTTTTTAAATGGGTTTTTTTGAGGTGGTTTTACGAGAGAGCAGGGTTCATTCAGAAAGGATTACGATTGTAATATTCAAATGTGCAACAAGGCTGTCTCTGAAAATCGGGAAGGTCTTGGGGATCTTGTCCGAGACCATTTTGAAGTCGGTTCTGAACTTTATTTTACCTAGGCTGGGACCCTCCAGGTAGGCAAACTGCTTAGCTATTATGCGCTGGGGTGTTGGCATGACAAGTCTTGTTCATGCGTGTGAGACATTGTATGGAGGGGTATCGATGGTTCAGGCTAGCAGTGCAGCAGCGCGGAGTATCCAAGGCAATGTGAGTTATGGTGGCGGTGGAAATGTCACTTGGCTGTCAGCCCAAACTTGCGTTGATTGCCATACACTCTGGCCATCTTGATACTCTTCTGGATCCTGGATTTAGGCACTGCTGAACCCAGTAGGCTGTTGGAAAGATCGCTTTGGAGAAATAAGCTAAGGGAAAGCACTTGGCGTACATTATTCCAGTGCCATGGATTTATGGCTCATGTTTAATATGTATATTATGCCCATGGCTCGGTGTTCTCTGCTAGTTGAAGGTTGAGGTCACTGCGCAGGAAGCAGGAGATGGGGCCAAAGGAGTGAAGGGGCATGCTCTAGTGGTTTAAAAATAGCCCTTCTGCATTTCAGCTCAGCTGCCTCTGCCTGCTCCTCTGAAGAGTGGCAAGCTTTCGAGTGAGCTGAAGTCCTGTGTGATTAACCATTCAATGCGCGATTTAGGGGCTTATTGATTTGAGTGCTAGCGCATGATAGGAAATGGGGCTTGCGTTAGGGAGAAGCTGTTGCTAGAAGAACCATTTTGGAAGAGAAGGGCTGGATGTGTTCAACGTGGTGATTGTCTGAGGTTTTTTCGGTCATGGAGCTTGGTGGGTTCATTGGCGGTTTATATTGGTGGATATGTGTTGAGTTTATAGGATTTAAGGATGATTCTGGCATGGTTTTTTTTACAGGGGGGCTTTTTTTGCATTTGAGCTGCAGGCTAAAGCTGCAGCTCCATTTAGGTTGACTTCAGTGTTTATTTTTTCCCTTTTTGTGGCCGTTTTGCAGAAGGAGAGTTATTGTTTACGACCTGTCTGGGGGCAACAGATGGGGTTGATTTCTCGTTGTTGCGATTTATGGTTCGGTTCCACAAGGGGAGTGAAGGGGCTTTGTTTTTTCTTGAATGTATGCCATTCTCCTACACTCGCTCTTTTTTTTTCTCTCCGCTTGTGCTTTCTCTTTGCTCTCTCTTCATGTTGGAGAGCAGTGGTATTATTCAGCCAATGTAATCTAGTGAAAGGATTGGAGGGAAAGCGATCCTCCATGTTAACCACTGCCGCAGACGTTAGATAGGTTCAAATGGTCTCTCTTTAACATCCAATAAGCAAATGGCATAATTTTTGCCACTCGCAGAAATAGAGTAATATATATTATCTAACCCTTTTCAGCTCCCTGGCATACTGGTTTAGCATTACAGTTATATACACTATGCCGGAGTGACAAATCTGATAAGGGATGCTCCTTTTTAATGCACTAGGCATATTGGACTGTCTATCATCATGACTACGCAGCATCTTCTCGCTCTCGAACATACAGCCCTCCTCAGCGGCCCAACGGCCCTGTGTCCTAACAACGGTATGAAACAACATGGAGCTGCGGACGGGAATGGTACTGGGAGACTTCCGCGAGGAGGTAAGAGAAGCTGAGGGACACGGCCACGGTACGCGTTTTGGTCCGTGAATGCCTTCCCACTAAGATGCACGGGGACTACACGCTCACGTTGAGGTAAGTTTTTTCCTTCCTGAAAAGACTACTTCAACATCTCTATAACTAGTGTTTGTTGATATTTCATTTGTATTTGGTCCCCCTCTATTGTCTCCCTTACAGGAAGGGGTAACATTAAGTATCAAGATATTCACGGGTGGGAAGTTAGGTTTTCGGACCCCTGACCTTAACTCAGTGGTGGGCTCATCACCTACGCAACGAGTGCTGGCCGCATAAACCCCAAGCTAGACGTCAAGCTGCGTGTCCCGTATCACCCAGCGGTAACCGTCAGCATGATCATAACGTTATTTTATTTCTTTTAACATGCGTCATACTCAAAGCTTGAAATTAGTCAGTGTCATCTACAGCTTATCATTTCTTGCCTCTCTCAGGATAGGTGGTGGAAGGGAGGACACCGAGGCTGTGGGGAAGAGCTCAGAGTACCAAAGCAGTACCAGGAGAAACGAGAGTACGACCGTCTACGAGGAGTACACAGGACGTCTCAGGAATCATGAAGAGACAGCGATGAGCTTCCGAAACGCATCCAGATCTTCGAGGAGCAGTGCCAAACGGCAGAGGCGGTACAGCAAAGAATACATTGAGAAGTTAGGAGGGAAGGCAATGCAAGGAATCAGAGGTAAGGCTTGATCTAGACTCCCAAACTGCAAAAAAATACAATTTGGACATTTTTGTTTTCTTATTTCTAATAAATTTCTTATTCTTCATAATGAGTTTTGTTATTCCCTAGGATGCATGGGCAATATGAGCTGAGTTCTCGTATCAGTGAGATCGTGGACAGGTAAGCGCGTCTGGAGAGGAATCTGATAAGCAGGCCGCTGATACCGAGAGATGACAAACGGATGAACAGATAAAGCGACTCATCAGCTCGCAGAGACAGGGGACCAGTACGTCATGTAAGTATCACTCCAGTTTTCAAATCAATTCTTTATTTTCTGGTGATGGGTAATGTTTGTAAGGTTGAATATTCCAGTTCTAATCGGTTGTAATGGTTCTGTGTTCAGTGGTTGACAGAAGGGTGTCAGGCAGAAGAGTCAACGAGTGGCTGGAATCAAGAACGAGAAACAGAAGAGTGAGTATTATAGACTGACTTCCATACATTTTTGAATGCTGGTATTAACGTTGACAAGTTATGGACAAGCAATGGGATCACATGCATCATTGTTAATGTTTTGCCATTCCGATATCAAACTTAAGTATCTCTCCCTCCTACATCTATGTTTCAGTCAATACTCTATGGTGGATGGAGACTGAGGACCTCCCACCACGACGAGCGCTCCTGGAAGCTGGGCAACATCTAAGCGGTTGCAGGCTGAGGCACTCCTCAGGGGGAAGAGAGACGGAACATTCTGGTCGCGAGACGCAGCAGGCAGGTGCTACGCCTGCAGTTTGTGTAACGTATAAAGACCCTTGTACTCCTTCTACTTTCGTATATAGTATGTATGTAAGCATCTACTGATACCTGAACATGATCTCAGCATTTGGTTACTGATGCAATAATTTTAAACTCAGGTTTGTCGGCTGTAGTTGAGTGTTCCTTGAGGGGAATTAGGATCAGACTGTGCTGCACTACCCCTTTCTGTTTACCTCAACTGAAGTAAGCTGTTTGCTTTACAACTGTTTCAGTCCAGTGTTGTTGGCACTGCAAACACAAATTCGGAGACTGTAGACTTCACAGGAAATGGTGTAGCTTCAGTGTAGACACTGCAGCTACCATGTCTAAGAGTGAACTTGTGTGACAAGGGCTTGATGATTAGTCACGTCGTAGAGTCAGGTGTCCTAGATGCTGGGAAGTAAAAGTAAACTGGTAATAGAATTTGTCTTGACTTTCTCTCTTCTCCGTGCTCTCCTCTCAGTGTGGAAGGTTGCGGTAAGCAGCCTGTGCTCATCAACCAGACGCCTCAGGGTTTGGCTTCGGAAACCTTACAACTGTACAACTGCGTCAAAGAACTGGTCGTCCTATCAGCCCGTACTGGTAGCAATGAACTCTCTGATGTTAAGCTAGCGCCCCCGTCATACGCACAGCCGAAGCGTGAGGACCTCCTGGCATTCGTTGGGCAACATGAGATTGTTTTTGCTAAAAATGTATATTTATATATTGTGCTCGACTTTGGACACAAGATAAAAAATAAAACTAGGCCGTGTCTTGCCTACTAAGACTTTTGATCACGAGAGAGAAAGGATAAAAGAGACAACGCAACGCGAAGCCATGAAAACATTTCAGGTGACTGAACTGATGTGAGGAGTGGAGAGAGCCTGAATGTAGTTTTGTCTCTCGTGGTATTGTGGGAGAAGAGTCGAGGTGAAACTGCTGACTTCTCCCAGCGGGAGGACATTGAGGCCTTTTCCTAATGGTGCTTGTTTTTTCAAAGCTTCTTACAGCTTGGATTCAAAAAGCGATAAAACTTTGAAGTGATATTTTTCTTTTTTTTCCCTTCTTGCGTTTTTACTTTCAAGTCTATCTCCCTGCGGGTGTCTGTGTGTGGAGTGTGTGTGCATGTCAAATACAGTATTGAAGTGTTGGGGTGTCTAACAGTGTAGTGTTCAGTGGCGCAGACCATGGATCAGCTGATACTGTAGCTCAAAATGGCACTTTTGGACAAGTATACTGTTTTCATTGAAAGACTCCTACTGGGATTAAGTGGCAGAGACTCTAACTGTTCTCTACTGTGGTGAGTGAAATAGACGACTTTGAATGGAAATACTTCATTATGTATATATACGAGGGGACGTCGTCCGCAACTACGACCATACAAAAAAGCTCAGTTACTGTTCGTTATGATTAATTGCTATGGCAATTATGTGTCTCCCTTATTTCTACAAAGTGTTTTTTATGGCTGTTGCAAACCCTAATATAGTTGTTATTATGGCTTGAGAAAGTGTTTTCCATGGTAAATCTCCAAGAGGATCATTTTGTGTCAAAAGCACGGTTAACTGCTTCCGTTTTTTAAGAAAGTAAATAATAGTAACATATACTTTTATTAATGATTTATCAGCAACGGATTATAAAGATGGGGAAAAGATGAGTATTTTATTAGTTTTTTTTGCTCAAATGATGTTTCAGGCAGAGCCTTTTTGAGTATATTGAAGTTTGCTTCGTCACAAGAAATATTTCTAAGCATCGGCACGTGTTTTTTAGGTCTTTGTCGAAACAAACGGTAGATCATGTGGAACTTTATTTAGTAATAAGGGAATAGGGTGCCATTTTTAGAATGATGGGAATATTTGTTGATTAATGCAATCATAATGGTGCAATGTTGTAACTCACCTTTTTCAACCATCTCCATGGAAACACAGTATGATTTATTTTGTTACTATATTCCAGGAAATCACAGCAAATCGGTGTCTTGAAATGTGGAAATTGTTATTAAAAGATTAATTGGGAGATTTTATCTTCCCGCTATGCTTGTTCCACATTGTATTTTTTTCTGTTCAGACAACTCTTTTGGTTGTTTTACGTAGGTGGATCAACTCATTTCACATAGTCTGTGATTGCTTATTCTCATACGAATTGTATCCACGTGGTTTGTACTTGGAGAAAGTACCCAGAATTTGGCTGCCAACCCTAGTATAAATTGTGTCACTGCACATTCCCCAAACTATTTTTCGACCCTGAATTATTTTTTTTTTTTTTTTTTTTTTTTTTTTTTTCCAGATGTAAAATGTCATGGGTCTAAATAGTGTTAATCTATCTACACGTCAGCATGTATGGATTTTTCCATCTGAAAATATTTGATTAACTTTTTGAATTAGACTATATAAGCAGTCAATTCAAATTAAATCAAATTATTTTAGTTTGTGAATTTTCGGTTCAGAAGTAGGCCTAATCGTGAAAGTAATTTGTTTAACTGAACCTGGCTGGCATTGTTGTCAATATAACTTACATATCTACCTTTAGAAAGCATGAATAATGTGTAGTGTGAGGCTTACCTATTTAATTGTTTTTTAATTCCCCTTTGACTACATGGCTAGTGAAGAGGTTTCATCTGGCCACTATTATACTGTATATTTGCAGGGAGTAAATTTTCCACAAATTCATGGTATT
>NW_019947338.1:0-6419 GCF_002910315.2 Salvelinus sp. IW2-2015 | reverse complement strand
AACATTAGGCCTCTACATTATACTTGATATAAAGAAGATCAGGACAAAGGACATGATAGCACCTCGTGTAAACAGGGCTATAGAGGTATTGAGAAACTCACTACCTTCACCACACTGACATAAACAAACACACGTTTCTTGTAGCTGAACTTTCAACTTGACAACCACAGACACATCTCGCGGTTTTCCTCTGTGCAGCGCTGCATGCCTGCAAAATCAGATGCACAATGAACACTTTCCTGCTCACTGCAGCTACTCTCAGGTTTCTGTGTCTTTCTGGCTTTGCACATAGATGCACCAGATAAACAGTCATGTCTCATCTAGAAACTCCTACTGTGTCAATGTCGCCAAAATGAATAAACATCATTGACCAGCTGATCTGACCACATAGAGTTGAGCTGTACAGGTGAGAAGTCTGGCAATGAGATGACGTGCTGCTGAGCTTACTGTTTTGAGACAGTAGAGGCTGTTCTTCCAGGCTTAGGAGAGGGATAATGAGAGTATGAGATAGTAAGCTAATGTCACGTCAGGACATAGCATACAGCAGGCAGAAATAGATCAACAACAGATCTGTGTGTTCTAACTCCTGCCCTCTACCGTGTTGCATCTCTCTCCTCTCACTGTGGAGTTGTCAGTCTGTTGCTATAATAGAAGTCTAAAAGCCATTCAGAGCATCCTTGGCATCAACATCAAAACATCCTAGTCTTGAAGTGTTGTAAAACTCAGAGAGCAGAAAGCAGATCCCATCCATGTCTTGACCTAAAAATGAAGTGGTCCGTCAGGGAATGGACTGCCCTTGGCCCCCCTGCCATTTAACAGAACCCCTCCCTCCGCCATATAAGATGCTTATGTTTTAAAGAGCGAGGAACATGCTAAGAGCTCTCTGACTCAACCTGATAGAAGTCTAGAGCTGCTCTGACTCAACCTGATAGAAGTCTAAGGAGCTGCTCTGACTCAACCTGATAGAAGTCTAAGAGCTGCTCTGACTCAACCTGATAGAAGTCTAGGAGCTGCTCTGACTCAACCTGATAGAAGTCTAGGAGCTGCTCTGACTCAACCTGATAGAAGTCTAGGAGCTGCTCTGACTCAACCTGATAGAAGTCTAGGAGCTGCTCTGACTCAACCTGATAGAAGTCTAGGAGCTGCTCTACTCAACCTGATAGAAGTCTAGGAGCTGCTCTGACTCAACCTGATAGAAGTCTAGGAGCTGCTCTGACTCAACCTGATAGAAGTCTAAGAGCTGCTCTGACTCCAACCTGATCGAAGCCTAGGAGCTGCTCTGACTCAACCTGATAGAAGTATAAGAGCTGCTCTGATTCAACATGATAGAAGTCTAAGAGCTGCTCTGACTGAACCTGATAGAAGTCTAGGAGCTGCTTCTGACTAACCTGATAGAAGTCTAGGAGCTGCTCTGACTGAACCTGATAGAAGTCTAGGAGCTGCTCTGACTCAACCTGATAGAAGCTTAGGAGCTGCTCTGACTCAACCTGATAGAAGTTTAGGAGCTGCTCTGACTCAACCTGATAGAAGTCTAGGAGCTGCTCTGACTCAACCTGATAGAAGTCTAGGAGCTGCTCTGATCAACCTATAGAAATCTAAGAGCTGCTCTGATTCAACCTGATAGAAGTCTAGGAGCTGCTCTGACTCAACCTGATAGAAGTCTAGGATCTGCTCTGACTCAACCTGATAGAAGTCTAGGAGCTGCTCTGACTCAACCTGACAGAAGTCTAAGAGCTGCTCTTGCTCAACCTGATCGAAGCCTAGGAGCTGCCTCTGATTCAACCTGATAGAAGTCTAGTAGCTGCTCTGACTCAACCTTATAGAAGTCTAGGAGCGGCTCTGACTCAACCTGATCGAAGCCTAGAAGCTGATCTGACTCAACCTGATAGAAATCTAAGAGCTGCTCTGACTCAACCTGATAGAAGTCTAGGAACTGCTCTGACTCAACCTGATCGAAGCTAGGAGCTGCTCTGACTCAACCTGATAGAAGTCTAGGAGCTGCTCTGATTCAACCTGATAGAAGTCTAGGAGCTCCTGACTCAACCTGAATAGAAGTCTAAGAGCTGCTTCTGATTCAACCTGATAGAAGTCTAAGCTGCTCTGACTCAACCTGATAGAAGTCTAGGAGCTGCTCTGATTCAACCTGATAGAAGTCTAGGAGCTGCTCTGACTCAACCTGATAGAATTCTAGGGAAGCTGCTCTGATTCAACCTGATAGAAGTCTAGGAGCTGCTCTGACTCAACCTGATAGAGTCTAGGAGAGCTTGCCTTCTGATTAGACTTCTATCAGGTTGAGTCAGAGCAGCTCCTAGACTTCTATCAGATGAGTCAGAGCAGCTCCTAGACTTCTATCAGGTTGAGTCAGAGGAGCTCTTAGCATGTTCCTCGCTCTTTAAAACATAAGCATCTTATATGGCGGAGGGAGGGGGTTCTGTTAAATGGCAGGGGGGGCCAAGGGCAGTCCATTCCCCTGACGGACCACTTCATTTTTAGGTCAAGACATGGATGGGATCTGCTTTCTGCTCTCTGAGTTTTACAACACTTCAAGACTAGGATGTTTTGATGTTGATGCCAAGGATGCTCTGAATGGCCTTTTAGACTTCTATTATAGCAACAGACTGACAACTCCACAGTGAGAGGAGASAGATGCACACGGTAGAGGGCAGGAGTTAGAACACACAGATCTGTTGTTGATCTATTTCTGCCTGCTGTATGCTATGTCCTGACGTGACATTAGCTTACTATCTCATACTCTCATTATCCCTCTCCTAAGCCTGGAAGAACAGCCTCTCACTGTCTCAAAACAGTAAMGCTCAGCAGCACGTCATCTCATTGCCAGACTTCTCACCTGTACAGCTCAACTCTATGTGGTCAGATCAGCTGGTCAATGATGTTTATTCATTTTGCTGACATTGACACCAGTAGGAGTTTCTAGATGAGACATGACTGTTTATCTGGTGCATCTATGTGCAAAGCCAGAAGACACAGAAACCTGAGAGTAGCTGCAGTGAGCAGGAAGTGTTCATTGTGCATCTGATTTTGCAGGCATGCAGCGCTGCACAGAGGAAAACCGCGAGATGTGTCTGTGGTTGTCAAGTTGAAGGTTCAGCTACAAGAAACGTGTGTTTGTTTATGTCAGTGTGGTGAAGAGTAGTGAGTTTCTCAATACCTCTATAGCCCTGTTTACACGAGGTGCTATCATGTCTTTTCCTGATCTGCTTTATTATCAACGTATAATGTAGAGCCTTAATGTTGCCGCCTGTACCTTTATATCAAGTATAATGAAGGTCTAATGTTCCCCTGTAACCTTTATATGCAAGTATAAATGAGTCTAATGTTCCCATGTACGCTTTATATCAAGGTATTATATGTAGTCTTAATGTTCCCCTGTACCTGTATATAAAAGGTTATATTGAGGTCGAATGTTCCCCTGTACCTTTATATCAAGTATAATTAGTATAATGTTTCCCCTGTACTTTAAATCAGCTTATAAGTGGTCTAAGTTCCCCTGTACCTTTATATCAAGTATAATGAGTCTATGTTCTCCGTCTACCTTTATATCAAGATTATAATTATGGTCTAATTGTTCCCCGGTACCTTTATTATCAAAGGGTATGAATGAGTCTAATGTTCCCCGGTACCTTTATTCAAGATTATAATGAGGTCTAAGTTCCTCGTACCTTGTATGTCAAGGATATAATATGCGTCTAATGTTCCCTCTGTACCTTATATAAACAAGATACAAGATGGTCTAATGTTCCCCTGTACCTTTATATCAAGGTATATGTGGAGGCATTATTGTTCCCCTGTACCTTTATCTCAAGGTTATAATGAGCGTCTAATGATCCCCCTGTACCTTTATATCCAAGATATTAAGTGGCATAATGTTCCCCTGTACCTTTATATCAAGGATAATGAGTTTAATTTCCCCTCGTACCTTTATATCAAGGTAGAATTGTAGTCCAATGTTCCCCTGTACCTTTTATATCAGGTATAATGTGGAGGCATTTATGTTTCCCTGTAACCTTATATCAATGGTAGAGGTCTAAGTTTCCCCTGTACCTTTATATCAAGGTACAAGTAGAGCATTATGTTCCCCTGTACCTTTATATCAAGGTATTAATGTGGTCTAATTTCCCCATGTACCTTTATATCAAGCATATAATGAGGTCTAATGTTCCCCTGTACCTTTATATCAAGGTATAATGAGCTAATGTTCCCCTGTACCGTTAGATCAAGGTAATAATGAGGTCTTAATGTTCCCCTGTACTTTATATCAAGGTATAATGAGTCTAATGTTCCCCCTGTACCATTATATCAAGGTATTAATGAGGTTTAATAGTTACCCCGTTGTACCTTTATATCAAGTATAATGAGGTCTAATGTTCCCGTGTACCTTTATATCAAGGTATTAATGTGGAGGCATTAGTTCCCTGTTACCTTTATATCAAGGTATAATGTGGAGGCATTATTGTTCCCTCTGTACCTTTATATCAAGATATAATGTAGAGGCTAGTTTCCCCTGTACCTTTATATCAAGGTATAATGAGGTTCTAAGTTTCCCCTGTACCTTTATATCCCAATGTTGTAATGTAGAGGCATTATGTTCCCTTTACCTTTATATCAAGGTATAATGAGGTCTTAATGTTCCCCTGTACCTGTATATCAAAGGTAGAATGTAGTCCAATTTCCCCTGTACCTTTATATCAAGTATGATGTAGAGGTCTAAGTTCCCCTGTACCTTCTATATCAAGCGTACAATGTAGAGGCATATTTCCCCTGATACCTTATATCAAGTATAATGTGTCTAATGTTCCGCTGTACCTTTATATCAAGAAAAGTTTCCAATTAGGTCTAATGTTCGCCTTTGTACCTTTATATCAAGGTATAATGTGGAGGCATTAGGCCCCTGTACCTTTATATCAAGGTTTTAATGTGGAGGCCTAATGTGTCCCTTACCTTATATCAAGTATAATGAAGAGGTCTAATGTTCCCCTGTAACCTTTATAGTCAATGTATAATGTGGAGGCATTATGTTCCCCTGTAACTGTATTTTGAAGGATATGTAATGAGGTTCTAATGTTCCCCAGTACCTTTATATCAAGTTATATAAGTAATAAGGTTCCCCTGTACCTTTATATCAAGGTATATTTAAGTATAGTTCCCCTGTACCTTTTATATCAAAGGTATAATGAAGACTAATAATGTTAACCCCTGTACCTGATATCAAGTATAATGTGGTTTCTAAGTTCCCATGTACCTTTATATCAAGGTTATAATGAGGTCTAATGTTCCCCCTGTACCTTGTATATCAAGGCTTATAATGAGGGTCTAATGTTCCTGTACCTTTATAATCAAGGTATAATGAGGTCTAATGTTCCCTTGTACCTTATATCAAGGTATTAATGAGGTCTAATGTTCCCCTTTTTTTATACCATCTATATCAAGGTATTAATGAGTCTAATGTTCCCCTGTCCTTTATATCAAGTATAATGAGGTTCTAATGTTCCCCTGCTACCTTTATATCAAGTATAATGTGAGGCAATTATGTTCCCCTGTACCTATATCAATAGAATGTGGAGGCATTATGTCCCCCTGTAACTGATTTTTGAAGGTATAATGAGGTCTAATGTTCCCCTGTATTTATATCCAAGTATAACTAGAGTCTAATGTTCCCCGTACCTTTATATCAAGGTACTAATGAGGTCTAATGTTTCTGGTTTCCCTGTACCTTTATATTCACGTATAATGAGGTATAATGTTCCCTGTACCTTTCTATCAAAGGTATAATGGTGTCTTAGTATCCCCTGTACCTGTTATATCAAGGTATATTGAGGTCTAAATGATTCCCTTGTACCTTTACATCAAAGGTATAATGTGGAGGCATTAGGTTCCCCATGTACCGTTTATTATCGAGGTTATAATGAGGTCTAATAGTCCCCTTGTACCGTTTATATCAAGGATAATGAGGTCTAATGTTCCCCTTTGTACGCTTTACATCAAAGGTATAATGTGAGCATTATGTTTCCCTGTTACCTTATATTCAAGCTATTAATTGTTGGAGGCATTAGTTCCCCTGTACCTTTTATATCAAGAATAATGGTAGAGGTCTAATGTTCCCCTGTACCTTTGATATCAAGGTTATAATTGGAGGCATTATGTCCCCTGTACCTTTATATCAAGTATAATGTGGGGCCATTATTTTCCCTGTACCTTGTATATCAAGTATAATGAGGTCAATGTTCCCCTGACCTTATTCAAGGTAGAATGTAGTCCCAATTTCCCCTGTACCTTTATATCAAGTATAAATGTAGAGGTCTAAGTTCCCCTGTACCTTATATCAAGGTACAAGAGAGGCATTATGTTCCCCTGTACCTTTATATCAAGGTATAATGTGGAATTCTCTCGGTGTGTTGTGG
>NW_019947337.1:32981-41281 GCF_002910315.2 Salvelinus sp. IW2-2015 | reverse complement strand
AGGGGTTAGGGAGTAGCTAGAGGCTAGAGGCTAGGGGACCAGGAGTTAGAGATCAGCTAGAGGTTAGGGAGTAGCTAGAGGCTAGGGGACCAGGGGTTAGGGAGTAGCTAGAGGCTAGGAGGCTAGGGGTTAGGGAATAGCTAAAGAATAAGGGGCTAGGGATCAGCTAGAGGCTAGAGGTTAAGGAGTAACTAGAGGCTAGAGGGAAAGGGGTTAACCCCTTAGCCTCACACTTCTCCCCCCACCCCTAGCCCCTTAGCCTCTAGCCTCTCCCTTAGGCCTGGTCCCCTAGCCTCTAGCTACTCCCTAACCCATAACCCTTAGCCCCCTAGCCTCTAGCTATTCCCTAATCCCTAACCCCCTAGCCTCTAGCTATTCCCTAACCCCTAGTCCTCTAGCCTGTATCTGCTCCCTAACCCCTATCCCCCTAGCCTCCAGCTACTCCCTAACCCCTATCCCCCTAGCCTCTAGCCAATCCCTAACCGCTAACCTGTAGCTGCTCCCTAACCTTTAACGTTAAGGGGGAAGCTAGATGCTATATGACTAGGGGTTAGGGAGTATCTAGAGGCTAGGGGGTTAGGGGTTAGGGAGTAGCTATTGGCTAGGGGACTGGGCCTAAGGGAAAGGCTAGAGGCTAAGGGGTTAGGGAGAAGCTTGAGGCTAGGGGGTTAGCGTTTAGGGAGTAGCTAGAAGCTAGATGACTAGGGGTTAGGGAGTAGCTAGAGGCTAGGGGGTTAGGGGTTAGGAAGTAGCTATAGGCTAGGGGACTGGGGTTAGGGAGAAGCTATAGGCTAGGGGACTAGGTCTAAGGGAGAGGCTAGAGGCTAGGGGACTAGGAGTTAGGGGTTAGGGAGAGCTAGAAGCTAGGGGACTAGGCCTAAGGAAGAGGCTAGGGGACTAGGGGTTAGGGAAAAGCTAGAAGCTAGAGGGCTAGGGTTAGTGGTTAGGGAGTAGCTAGAAGCTAGGGGACTAGGCCAAGGATGATGCTAGAGGCTAGGGGACTAGGGGTTACTGGTTAAGGAGAGGCTAGAAGCTAGGAGACTAGGCCTAAGGAAGAGGCTAGAGGCTAGGAGACTAGGCCTAAGGAAGAGGCTAGAGGCTTGGGGACTAGGCCTAAGGAAGAGGCTAGAGGCTTGGGGACTAGGCCTAAGGAAGAAGCTAGAGGCTAGGGGACTAGGCCTAAGGAAGAGGCTAGAGGCTAGGGGACTAGGCCTAAGGAAGAGGCTAGAGGCTAGGGGACTAGGGCTATACCCCTATACCCTTACTGTACCTCTATTACCCCTACTAAACCCTACTGTACTCTATACCCCTATACCCTACTGTACTCTATACCCCCTAACCCTACTGTACTCTATACCCCTATAACCCTACTGTACTCTATACCCCTTAAACCCTACTGTACTCTATACCCCCTAAACCCTACTGTACTCTATACCCCCTAAACCCTACTTGTACTCTATACCCCCTTAAACCCTACTGTCTCTATTACCCCCTATACCCTACTTATACTCTATACCCTACTGTACTCTTATACCCCCTATACCCTACTGTTACTCTATACCCCTAACCCTACTGTATCTATACACCCTATACCCTACTGTACTCTAACCCCCTATCTACCCTACTGTACTCTATACCCCCTAAACCCTACTGTACTCTATACCCCCTATACCCTACTGTACTCTATACCCCCTATTACCCTACTGTTACTATACCCTACTGATCTCTTATACCCCTATACCCTACTGTACTCTATTTACCCTACTGTACTCTATACCCCCTATACCCTACTGTACTCTTACCCCCTATACCCTACTGTACTCTATACCCCTATTACCCTCACTGTACTCTATACCCCTATACCCTACTGTACTCTATACCCTACTGTACTCTATACCCTATACCCTACTGTACTCTATACTCTACTTACCCTTACCCTACTGTACTCTATACCCCTATACCTACTGTACTATATACCCCTATACCTACTGTACTCTATACCCCCTATACCCTACTGTACTCTATACCCCCTAACCCCCTATACTGTACTCTATACCCCCTATACCTACTGTCTCTATACCCCTATACCCTACTGTACTCTATACCCCCTATACCCTACCTCTATACCCTCTGTACTCTATTACCCTCCTTACTCGTATACCCTCCTTACTCTATACCCTACTGTACTCTATACCCCTATACCCTACTGTACTCTATACCCCCTATACCCTACTGTCTCTATACCCCCTAACCCCACTGTGCCTATACCCCCTATACCCTACTTCTCTTATTACCCCCTATACCTACTGTGCTCTATACCCCCTATACCCTACTGTACTCTATTCCCCCTATACCCTACTGTCTCTATACCCCCTATACCCTACTGTACTCTATACCCCCTATTACCCTAACTATACCCTACTGTACTCTATACCCTCTATACCCTACTGTTACTCGTATTTACTGTGACTCTATGACTCTCTAGCTCTATGTTGACATACAGTAGATTACATCCAGTATCCTTCCATGGAGTATCAACCCTTCAATCACCAGCCTCATTAAAGGACTTTCGCGTGGCTCAGTCGGTCTATTAAGCCAACCAGCACAGTCCTCTCACATCAGCTCCAGGACAGCAGGCACCATGCAAATTAACAGCGATGGGCTTAGGGAGTAGCTAGGTCGCTAGGGGTTATAGGGGTTAGGATGTAGCCTAAAATACTATGGGGCTAGGTGTTATGGAGTAGCTAGAGGCTAGGGGCTGGGTAGGGAGATAGCTAAGGCTAGGGATAAGGTGTAGGAGTAGCTAGAGGCTAGGGGACTACGGGCTTATTGGAGTAGCTAGAGGCTAGGGCGGGTTAGGAGTAGCTAGAGGCTAGGGGACTAGGGTTAGGAGTAGCTAGAGGCTAGGGGTAATAGCCTTACTGGATCAGCTTAGAGGACTAGGGGCTAGGTTCTACGAGTAGCTAGAGGCTAGGGGCTAGGGAGTAGCTAGAGGCCTAGGGGGTTCCTAGGTATAAGCTCTATGGAAGTAGCCTAGAATCTACGGGTTTAGTGTATATAGTAGGCTAGAGGCTAGGTAGGGGATAGCAGGAGCTATGGGGTTAGGTGTTAGGAGTAGCTAGAGGCTAGGGGCTAGGTGTTACGGAGCAGAGCTAGAGGCTATAGGGACAGGGTTAGGGAGTAGCTAGAGGCTAGGGGCTAGGGGTTAGGAGTAGCTAGAGGCTAGGGATAGGGCTTAGGGAGTAGCTAAGGGCTTAGGGGCTAGGGTTAGGGAGGTAGCGTTAGAGGCTAGGGATAGGGTCTTAGGAGTAGCTAGAGGCTAGGGCAGGCTTAGGGAGTAGTAGAGGCTAGGGGATAGGGTTAGAGGAACTAGGGATAGGGGTTAGGGAGTAGCTAGAGGCTAGGGAGGGGTTAGGGAGAGCTTAGGAGGTTAGGGAGTAGCTAGAGGTAGGGGATAGGGTTGGGAGTAGCTTAGAGGCTAAGGGCTAGGTTAGGTAGGGAGTGGCTAGGGATAGGGGTTAGTAGGGGATAGGGGCTAGGGGCTAGGGGTTAGGGAGTAGCTAAGAAGGATAGGGGACTAGGCTTAGGAGTAGCTAGAGGCTAGGGGCTAGGTTAGGGAGTGGCTAGGGGTTAGGGGATAGGAGCGTATAGTCAGGGGGCTAGGGTCTAGGAGTAGCACGAGGCTAGGGTAGGGGGAGCTAAGAGTTAGAGGCTAGGGGTTAGGGATAGCTGAGGAGCTAGGGTAGCGTTAGGGAGTGCTAGAGTCCAGGCTAGGGGTTAGGGAACCTAGAGGCTTGGGACTTGGGGTTAGGGAGTAGCTAGAGCTAGGGGACCAGGGGTCTAGGGAGTAGCTAGAGGCTAGGAGTAGGGGTTAGGGAGTAGCTAGAGGCTAGGGGCCAGGGGTTAGGAGTAGCAGAGGCTAGGGACGGGGTTGGGAGTAGTAGGGCAGGGAGTAGGGGTTAGGGAGGTAAGCTAAGACTAGGGCAGGGGTTAGGGAGTAGACGAGGGAGGGACCAGGAGGTTAGGGAGTAGCATAGGCTAGGGGACCAGGGGTTAGGAAGTTAGCTAAGGCTAGGGGCCAGGGGTTAGGGAGTAGCTAGAGGATAGGGACCAGGGGTTAGGGAGTAGCTAGCAGGATTAGGGGACCAGGGTTAGGGAAGTAGCTAGAGGCTAGGGAGGGACCAGGGTTAGGGAGTAGCTAGAGGCTAGGGGACCAGGGGACTAGGGTTAGGGGTGAGCTAGGAAGGCTAGGGGACTAGGTGTTAGGGAGTAGCTAGAGGCTAGGGGACCAGGGGTTAGGGAATACTAGAGGTAGGGACCAGGGTTTAGGGGTAGAGTAGCTAGAGGCTAGGGACCAGGGGTTGGGAGTAGCTAGAGTAGGGGGACCAGGGTTAGGGAGTAGCTAGAGGTAGGGGACCAGGGGTTAGGGGAGTAGCTAGAGGCTAGGGCCAAGGGCAGGGGTTAGGGAGTAGCTAGAGCTGGGCGGGGACCAGGGTTAGGCGTAGCGGAGTCTAGGGGACCAGGGTTAGGGAGTAGCTAGAGGCTAGGGGACAGGGTTAGGGATAGCTAGAGGTAGGGGACCAGGGGTAGCGGAGTAGCTAGAGGCTAGGGGACCAGGGGTTAGGGAGCTGAGCTTAGAGGATAGGGGACCAGGGGTCTAGGGAGTAGCTAGAGGCTAGGGACCAGGGACCGGGTTAGGGAGTTAGCTAGAGGGCTAGGGACCAGGGGCAGGGAGTTGGAGTACCGAGCTAGGGCTTTAGGGGACAGGGTTAGGGGGTAGCTAGAGGTAGGGACCAGGGTTTTTAGGGAATAGCTAGGGATAGGGGACCAAGGGGTTAGGAGTAGCTAGAGGCTAGGGACCAGGGTTGGGCAGTAGCTAGCTGAGGTATGGGGACCGGGTTAGGGAGTAGTAGCTAGAGGGCTAGTGGACCAGGGACCAGGGGTTAGGGGTAGCTAAGAGGCTGGGGACCAGGGGACCAGGGGTTAGGGAGTAGCGACTAGGCTTAGAGGGACCAGGGGTTAGGGAGTAGCTAGAGCTAGCAGGGACCTGGGGTTAGGAGTAGCCAGAGGCTAGGGGACCAGTGGGTTAGGGAGTAAGCTAGAGGCTAGGATGTGGGGTAGGAGTAGCTAGAGGTAGGGGACCAGGGGTTAGGGAGTAGCTTATGAGGGGCTAGGGGTACTAGAGGTTGAGGCTAAGGGGCTAGCGGGTTAGCGGAGTAGCTAGAGCGTTAGGGACTCAGGGACAGGTTAGGTAGCTAGAGGCTAGGGGACAGGGGTTAAGTGGCTAGTAGAGGCTAGGGGCCAGGGGTTAGGAGTAGCTAGAGGCTAGGGGACAGGGGTTAGGGAGTAGCTAAGAGCTGAGGCTAGGGACCAGGGTTAGGGAGTAGCTAAGGCTAGGGTAGGGGTTAGGGGTAGTCGAGGCTAGGGCATAGGTGTTAGGGGTAGCTAGAGGCTAGGGGCTAGGGAGTAGCTAGAGGCTAGGGATAGGGGTTTAGGGAGTAGCTTATAGGCTAGTGGGTTAGGGAGTAGCTAAGAGGCTAGAGGACCAGGGGTTAGGGAGTAGCTAGAGGCTAGGGCTAGGGTTCACGCTAGCAGGTTAGAGGCTAGGGGACCAGGTGTAGGGAGTAGCTAGAGGCTAGGGGCTAGGGTAGTAAGGTGTAGAGGCTAGGGACCTGTCAGGGAAAATGTATGAAGTAAAAAAGTTTTTAAAAATTCTTTAGGAATGTAGTGAAGTAAAAGTAGTCGAAAATATATATAGTAAAGTAACAGATACCTCAAAAAACTACTTAAGTAGTACTTTAAATATTGTTTTACTTAAGTATTTTACACCACTGCTCATATTCACCCAGTTCCCTCTCCCTGCATGGGGCTCACTTACTGTAGGTTCCACGTAGCCACTGAGCGGATGAGGGCTGGGTGTATGGTGGATATAGRGCTGGGGTTGCAGGATAGGGGGTTGGGTATGCATGGTACAGGGTCTGGGTTCACTGTGCAGTGAGCGTTTTGGCTCAGCTCCAGGGAAATAGAGTCTATTGGGGATGGGTGTTATCCCCACTGCAGTGATGTGTGGTCGGGGTTGCGTGAGGGGAGGCAGGGGGATGGGTTGTCCCTCATGAAGGAGGGGCTCCATGTTTCCAGGAATATGATGAAACAGGATAGCAGGGCTGGGTGACACGTCGCTCTCTAAAGTTGCCCTGACCTCTTTTGTTTAGTTGTTTTGTACGTTACATGCTGTCCTCTAGAAGAATTACAACCAAAACCCAGAACACAACTTCTCCATAATGTAGTGTAGCCTATAGTCTCACTGGTCTGGTGAGAACCACACCATGCATACACAACATTGGAAAATGAAATGTTTTAACACATTTAAATGGTAAATACTTTATCGATGTACCTGTTGACTCCATTTAGTAACCGTGGAACACTTCTATACTGAACACTATATGAACTGTGGAGCCCTAAACCCCCTACTGTACTCTATACCCCCTATACCCTACTGTACTCTATACCCCCTATACCCTACTGTACTCTATACCCCCTATACCCTACTGTACTCGACAAATTCTTTTTACAATGACCAGCCTACCAGGGAACAGTGGGTTAACTGCCTTGTTCAGGGCAGAACAACAGATTTGGGATTTGATCCAGCAACTTTCAGTTACTAGCCCAACACTAACCACTAGGCTACCTGTCGCCCAATACAGATCTAGTCTATTATTTTCTGTTCTGCTATATTCTGTTCTCTACTATTCTGATTTAAATAATATGGTAGCCTATAATAGATTCATGTGAAAGAAAATGTAGTTGGTGGGAGGTGTTGAATGGAGCTGAAGGGTGGGACTTATAACAAACAAGATAACCAATGTAAAACTATATGTCTGTAAAATGTATATAGGTTCAGAACTTTTGTGAAATAGCACAGTTACAAATATAAATCAAACTGGATGGACATCCGAAATGAGAGGAAGGACTTAAAACAAAACAAAATATATAATTGTAAAGTAGATTGTGTCTGTAAAATGTGTATAAGATGTATAAATGAAGGTAGAAGCCTAAGTGTTTATTGGTTTACTCCATTGGGGGAAGGGTGGTAGGGTTTGGGGAATAATAAAGGTGTATTCTTAAATAAGTATTTATGTCTATATAGGTATGTGTATGTATTTATGTGTATATGTATATAGGTGTGTATATATGTGTATATGTATATAGGTATGTATGTATATATGTGTATATGTATGTAGGTATGTGTATGTATATATGTGTATATGTATATAGGTATGTGTATATATGTGTATATGTTATAGGTATGTGTATGTATATTGTGTATATGTATATAGGTATGTGTATGTATATATGTGTATATGTATATAGGTATGTATATGTATATAGTATGTATATGTATATGTATAGGTATGTATATGTATATATGTATATGGATATATATATTTACCCCCCAAACATATGAGGGGGATGGGAAATGATGCAGAACTTACATTGATGGAAGCTACAATCTCTCCGCTATATTAAGCTGATCCACCCCTTAATAATACATGTAGTTACATATCAGTGACTATATTGTAATATATATTATATATATATACTTCCCGGTCTTTGTTTTCTCTTGCTCGTGTTTCAACATCCCAGTAACATCACGCACAATAAGTATTCTCCTATTCAGAGGTGGAAAAAGTCAAATAAATATTAATTCATAGAAAATAACTCAAGTGAAAGTCAGCCAGTGAAATACCATTTAGTAAAAGTCTAAAAGTATTTTTGGGGGTTTTAAATATGCTTAAGTATCAAAGTAAATGTTGTTTTTTGCTAAAATATACTTTAGTATCAAAAGTTAGTGTATAAATCAATTCAAATTCCTTATATTAAGAAAACCAGAAAGAACAACAATCATTATTATTATTATTTATTTATAGATAGACATGGGCACACTCCAACATTCAGACATCATTTACAAACAAGCATGTGTGTTTAGTGAGTCCGCTAGATCAGAGGCTAGCAGGGATGACCAGGGATGTTCTCTGTTTAGTGAGTCCCCAGATCAGAGGCTAGAAGGGATGACCAGGATGTTCTCTGTTTAGTGAGTCCACCAGATCAGAGGCTAGTAGGGATGACCAGGGATGTTCTCTGTTTAGTGAGTCCGCTAGATCAGAGGCAGTAGGGATGACCAGGGATGTTCTCTGTTTAGTGAGTCCACCAGATCAGAGTTAGTAGGGATGACCAGGGATGTTTTCTTGATAATTGCGTGAATTGGACCATTTTCCTGTCCTGCTAAGCATTCTTTTGGG
>NW_019947337.1:18378-26949 GCF_002910315.2 Salvelinus sp. IW2-2015 | reverse complement strand
TCAGCCTATGCAGCAATGTAACCTTTATTTAACTAGGCAAGTCGGTTAAGAACACATTCTATTTACAATGACCAGCCTACCAGGGAACAGTGGGTTAACTGCCTTGTTCAGGGGCAGAACGACAGATTGGGATTTGATCCAGCAACCTTTCAGTTACTAGCCCAACACTAACCACTAGGCACCTGCCGCCCCAATACAGATCTAGTCTATTATTTTCTGTTCTGCTATATTCTGTTCTCTACTATTCTGATTTAAATTATATGGTAGCCTATAATAGATTTCATGTGAAAGAAATACAGTTAACTACACTACACTACAGTTAACTATCCTGCACTACAGTTAACTATCCTGCACTACAGTTAACTACACTGCAGTTAACTTTTTGTTGTTCACATAGAACAGTTTTACCTCCGATTTGCCTAGTTGAAATACTCCAAGCTAACGTAAGCTAAATAGCAAGCTGCGCTAATGTTGTTTCTAGCTAGCTAGAATTTGTAGTAAGCCCTTGTTAAATCACAATGGATTTGATTTTGAATGAAGCAGCTGCCTGTCCCGAGTCGGTGGAGTAGCTAGCTAGCTATGCTGTGCTAAATGGCGATGCTAACGGTTTAGCTTAGGCTAGCTAGTAAGCGAACTGGCACTGGCAGTATGGGATAATGGAGACTGARTGAAGTTATTTCTTCATCTTGCTAGATACAGTAGATAGTTTGGTAAAGCATTTAGGGAAAGGGGGGATACCTAGTCAGTTGTAGAACTGAATACATTCAACTGAAATGTGTTGTGTGCATTGTGCTGAACTTACCTCCCCATTCGTTTCATATCAAGTTTGTGTGAATGMCTGGCTCAGTTAGCAAGCTAATGTTAGGCTAGCTAGTTAGCTAACTAATGAGCAGGTGCACATTATTAAACTGAACTTAAAAATCAATATATATTCTTCATCTACAAAACTCCTTAGCTAGATGTAAAGTCTTCTCTAGAACCTAAAATGGTTCTTTGGCTGTCCCCATTGGATAACCCTTGAAAGAACCCTTTTTAGTTCCACGTAGAACCCTTTCCACAGAGGGTTCTACATGGAACCCAAAATAGTTCTATCTGGAACCAAAATGGGTAATCCTATGGGGACAGCAGAATAAACCTTTTTTCTATGAGTGTACATAGCAGGGCCATCTTTTGTTCTAGCAAAAGAAGGAACTTCCTCCTACGGTGCTAAGTACAAAGAGAAGGAATGGCCCCTTACGGTGCTAAATACCAAGAGAAGGAATGGCCTCCTACGGTGCTAAGTACAAAGAGAAGGAAAGGGAAAGGGGATACCTAGTCAGTTATATAACTGAATGAGTTCAACTGAAAAGTGTCTTCTGTATTCAACCCAACCCTTCTGAATCAGAGAACGGTCTCCTACAGTGTTAATAAGTAGCCTTACCTATCGGCAGTCAGATTTCTCTGTGTCTGTACCATTATACATTTGTTTCGAATTCATTTAATGGAAAATATAGCTACAAGGCTGAGAAAAATACATTGAGGCAACAATTTATATTCTCTTATTTTCTTTGAGGTCTATTTTTATTTTTTTAATGTTTAAAAATAGAATGTAGACTCTGAATAGAGAGGCCCCTTTCTCCAATGTGATGTGGTTAACCTACATATGAGTCCATCGAGTTGTAGACCAGGCAGTGAAGTCACGGAAGCGGGAACAGTTTTCTGGGGCTGGGGGTTGTTTTTGTTCCTGAGTTCGTGCACCACCGTGTAACATGCACGCCCGTGTCGACGAGTTCAAGAGTGGGCGCGGTTCAAAAAAAAGCGTCTGCTGACTAGCACGCACACGAGCCGCACAGAGTTTATACGAGGCGGAGGATAAACACATGACTTCACAGTTTACACCCGTATGTTCATGTCGTATTATGTATGTTATTTATGTGTATTCAAGCCCACTGATTTTAAACTTTAACGTGCGATGAGGCTAAAAAATAAATAATTGTTGCGTGTATTCTTTCTCTTGYGAATAAGAATGACCCACCCACCCGACTGGCATGTAGCGAGAGAGAAGCGTTGGCAACCAACGCCACATGCTGCTATTTTACAACCAGCCTTCCTACGAAGATTCCTTTCCTGTTGATGTGACTTCAGATAGAACYTCGACTTCTCCTGTTGATGTGACTTCACTCTCTGATAGAAGCCCTATCTCTCCTGTTGATGTGATTTTTATATTAGTAATCTATTCATATTAGCTAACTGAAAGAGAGGGGGAGTTTTTTTTAAATGAATCACTCTTCTGCAGAATTAGGTCAGCAGTTCACTGCACTGCAGTTAACTACACTGCCACATACATTAACTACACTGCACTACAGTTAACTACACTGCACACTACAGTTAACTACACTCCACTACAGTTAACTACACGTGCACTACAGTTAACTACACTGCATACAGTTAACTACACTGCACTACAGTTAACATCCTGCACTACAGCATTAACTACACTGACAACTACGCAGTTAACTTCCTGACCATATGAGCCCGCCCTCCTGAACACTCTGCCTGCCCCTGACCCTGAGCCCGCCCTCCTGAACACTCTGCCTGCCCCTGACCCTGAGCCTGCCTGCCGTCCTGTACTTTTGCCCCTGTTGCTGTAATAAATGTTGTTACTTCGACACGGTCTACATCTGGGTCTTACCTTTATCCTGATAGTACAAACTGGCCCTGACTGACCCCAGCATACCCKGGCCAGCTGTGCGACGCCATCTCCTCCCAAGGAGCCACCATCGGGAGGCTCGAGGAACTGCTTCGTGGCCTTATGGAGGGGGTCCAAATGTTGGCTGAACGCCACGACCCCCGGGCATTAAACAGTTGTCTGGGAGGCAGCCTACGACGGTGGTAACCCCACAGCCCCTCAGTAACCCAGCTGACAGCAGCACCATCTCATCGGCCACTCCACCTTYTAAGGAGCCCCGGAACGCTTCAATGGCGAGTCGAGCACCTTTCGGGCGTTTCTAGCTCAGTGTGCCCTCATTTTCGAGCTTCAACCCTCCTCCTTCCCCTCGGATCGCTCCGAGATAGCCCATCTCATCACACTGATGTCTGGGAGGGCTCTCACCTGGGCTACTGCTGTATGGGAACAGCAGCCTGAAACCAGGAACAGAGTGCTTGGAACCAGGAAGCACTGTTCGATATGTTCCTGCACAGCGTCTCAGAGGAGGTCAAGGACTAGTTTGCTGATCGGAAGTTACCTACGGATCTCGATTCCATCATCGCTTTGACCATCAGAATTGATGGGCGACTACGGAAACGACGGAGGGAGAGGAAATTCAACTTCGCTTGCACGTCCAGGAATTCCACCTTGCCTCCGCCGATCCCRTTGCCGAGAGAACCCGAGGCCTCCCGACCTTCCCCGAGAGTCGCCGGAGACGGCTGAGTCACCGCTTCCCGAGCCTACGCAACAAGGTAGAGCTGGGCCTATCACCAACCGTTCGGCAATACAGGATCAACACAAAGAGTTGTCTTTATTGCGGTTCATTTTGTGTCCTCTTGTCCTTTAAAGAGATCAGGCTCACTTGTAGGAGCAAGTACTCTGGTGGGCCAAATGGAGAACTTTCCTGCTTCCCTTGCTCGCTCCCCTATTCGTGTCATTCTGCTGTGGGGAAGCCAGTCTAAATCTCTCCGCGTCCTCATTGACTCTGGGGCCGATGAGAGTTTTTTGGACGCTACTCTGGCTTCCGAGCTGAACATCCCCACTCAGCCCCTCTCCACTCCCATGGATGTTAGAGCGCTGGACGGACGCTCTATAGGCCGGGTCACTCATAATACCACTCATATTACCAACCTACGGGTGTCAGGGAATCACAGCGAGACTATTAAATTCCTGCTCATCAAGTCTCCTCAGATTCCCATGGTATTGGGATTCTCCTGGCTCCAGCGACACAATCCCCTCATCAACTGGTCTACTGGTGCCATCATGGGCTGGAGTCCGTTCTGCCACGCCCAGTGTCTGAAGTCAGCGCAACCTGCCCCGGGACGTCTTCCTGGGGGCTCGGAAGGTTCCCCGGACCTCTCCACCATTCCCGCGGAGTACCAGGACATTTGGGAGGTGTTCAACAAGGCCCGGGTCACTTCGCTTCCACCACACCGACCATATGACTGTGGGATTAACCTTCTCCATAGCACCACTCCGACAACTGTACTCACTGTCGGGACCGGAGACCAAGGCTATGGACACCTACATTGGGGACTCCCTAGCTTGCAGGATTTATACGTCCTTCGTCCTCTCCCGCAAAGACCCTGCGCCCGTGCATCGACCACCCGGGGACTCAATGACATAACGGAGAAGAACCGCTACSCGGTACCACTCATCTCCTCGGCCTCCAGGGGGCCACCGTGTTTTCCAAGCTGGATATACGGAATGCCTACCACCTGGTGCGGATACGGGAGGGGGACGAGTGGATGACTGCCTTCAACACGGCCAGCGGCCACTGCAGTTAACTACACTGCCACTACAGTTAACTACACTGCACTACAGTTAACTACACACTGCCACTGCAGTTAACTACACTGCACTACAGTTAACTACACTGCACTACAGTTAACTACACTGCACTACAGTTAACTACACTGCACTACAGTTAACTACACTCCACTACAGTTAACTACACTGCACTACAGTTAACTAACTGCACTACAGTTAACTACACTGCACTACAGTTAACTATCCTGCACTACAGTTAACTACACTGCACTACAGTTAACTATCCTGCATTACAGTTAACTACACTACACTACAGTTAACTATCCTGCACTACAGTTAACTATCCTGCACTACAGTTAACTACACTGCAGTTAACTTTTTGTTGTTCACATAGAACAGTTTTACCTCCGATTTGCCTAGTTGAAATACTCCAAGCTAACGTAAGCTAAATAGCAAGCTGCGCTAATTTTGTTTCTAGCTAGCTAGAATTTGTAGTAAGCCCTTGTTAAATCACAATGGATTTGATTTTGAATGAAGCAGCTGCCTGTCCCGAGTCGGTGGAGTAGCTAGCTAGCTATGCTGTGCTAAATGGCGATGCTAACGGTTTAGCTTAGGCTAGCTAGTAAGCGAACTGGCACTGGCAGTATGGGATAATGGAGACTGAATGAAGTTATTTCTTCATCTTGCTAGATACAGTAGATAGTTTGGTAAAGCATTTAGGGAAAGGGGGGATACCTAGTCAGTTGTAGAACTGAATACATTCAACTGAAATGTGTTGTGTGCATTGTGCTGAACTTACCTCCCCATTCGTTTCATATCAATTTGTGTGAATGCTGGCTCAGTTAGCAAGCTAATGTTAGGCTAGCTAGTTAGCTAACTAATGAGCAGGTGCACATTATTAAACTGAACTTAAAATCAATATATATTCTTCATCTACAAAACTCCTTAGCTAGATGTAAAGTCTTCTCTAGAACCTAAAATGGTTCTTTGGCTGTCCCATTGGATAACCCTTGAAAGAACCCTTTTTAGTTCCACGTAGAACCTTTCCACAGAGGGTTCTACATGGAACCCAAAATAGTTCTATCTGGAACCAAAATGGGTAATCCTATGGGGACAGCAGAATAAACCTTTTTTCTATGAGTGTACATAGCAGGGCCATCTTTTGTTCTAGCAAAAGAAGGAACTTCCTCCTACGGTGCTAAGTACAAGAGAAGGAATGGCCCCTTACGGTGCTAAATACCAAGAGAAGGAATGGCCTCCTACGGTGCTAAGTACAAAGAGAAGGAAAGGGAAAGGGGATACCTAGTCAGTTATTAACTGAATGAGTTCAACTGAAAGTGTCTTCTGTATTCAACCCAACCCTTCTGAATCAGAGAACGTCTCCTACAGTGTTAATAAGTAGCCTTACCTATCGGCAGTCAGATTTCTCTGTGTCTGTCCATTATACATTTGTTTCGAATCATTAATGGAAAATATAGCTACAAGGCTGAGAAAAATACATTGAGGCAACAATTTATATTCTCTTATTTTCTTTGAGGTCATTTTTTTTTTTTTTAGTTTAAAAATAGAATGTGAATCTGAATAGAGAGGCCCCTTTCTCCAATGTGATGTGGTTAACCTACATAAGAGTCCATCGAGTTGTAGACCAGCAGTGAAGTCACGGAAGCGGGAACAGTTTTCTGGGGCTGGGGGTTGTTTTTGTTCCTGAGTTCGTGCACCACCGTGTAACATGCACGCCCGTGTCGACGAGTTCAAGAGTGGGCGCGGTTCAAAAAAAGCGTCTGCTGACTAGCACGCACACGAGCCGCACAGAGTTTATACGAGGCGGAGGATAAACACATGACTTCACAGTTTACACCGTATGTTCATGTCGTATTATGTATGTTATTTATGTGTATTCAAGCCCACTGATTTTAAACTTTAACGTGCGATGAGGCTAAAAATAAATAATTGTTGCGTGTATTCTTTCTCTTGTGAATAAGAATGACCCACCCACCCGACTGGCATGTAGCGAGAGAGAAGCGTTGGCAACCAACGCCACATGCTGCTATTTTACAACCAGCCTTCCTACGAAGATTCCTTTCCTGTTGATGTGACTTCAGATAGAACTTCGACTTCTCCTGTTGATGTGACTTCACTCTCTGATAGAAGCCCTATCTCTCCTGTTGATGTGATTTTTATATTAGTAATCTATTCATATTAGCTAACTGAAAGAGAGGGGGAGTTTTTTTTAAATGAATCACTCTTCTGCAGAATTAGGTCCGCCTATGCAGTAATGTAACCTTTATTTAACTAGGCAAGTCGGTTAAGAACAAATTCTTATTTACAATGACCAGCCTACCAGGGAACAGTGGGTTAACTGCCTTGTTCAGGGGCAGAACAACAGATTTGGGATTTGATCCAGCAACCTTTCAGTTACTAGCCCAACACTAACCACTAGGCTACCTGTCGCCCCAATACAGATCTAGTCTATTATTTTCTGTTCTGCTATATTCTGTTCTCTACTATTCTGATTTAAATAATATGGTAGCCTATAATAGATTTCATGTGAAAGAAAATGTAGTTGGTGGGAGGTGTTGAATGGAGCTGAAGGGTGGGACTTATAACAAACAAGATAACCAATGTAAAACATATATGTCTGTAAAATGTATATAGGTTCAGAACTTTTGTGAAATAGCACAGTTACAAATATAAATCAAACTGGATGGACATCCGAAATAGAGGAAGGACTTAAAACAAAACAAAATATAACTATTGTAAAGTAGATTGTGTCTGTAAAATGTGTATAAGATGTATAAACTGAAGGTAGAAGCCTAAGTGTTTATTGGTTTACTCCCATTGGGGGAAGGGTGGTAGGGTTTGGGGAATAATAAAGGTGTATTCTTAAATAAGTATTTATGTCTATATAGGTATGTGTATGTATATATGTGTATATGTATATAGGTGTGTATATATGTGTATATGTATATAGGTATGTATGTATATATGTGTATATGTATGTAGGTATGTGTATGTATATATGTGTATATGTATATAGGTATGTATGTATATATGTGTATATGTATATAGGTATGTGTATGTATATATGTGTATATGTATATAGGTATGTGTATGTATATATGTGTATATGTATATAGGTATGTATATGTATATAGGTATGTATATGTATATGTATATAGGTATGTATATGTATATATGTATATGGATATATATATTTACCCCCCAAACATATGAGGGGGATGGGAAATGATGCAGACAATTACATTGATGGAAGCTACAATCTCTCCGCTATATTAAGCTGATCCACCCCTTAATAAATACATGTAGTTACATATCAGTGACTATATTGTATATATATTTATATATATATACTTCCCGGTCTTTGTTTTCTCTTGCTCGTGTTTCAACATCCCAGTAACATCACGCACAATAAGTATTCTCCTATTCAGAGGTGGAAAAAGTCAAATAAATATTAATTCATAGAAAATAACTCAAGTGAAAGTCAGCCAGTGAAATACCACTTTAGTAAAAGTCTAAAAGTATTTTTGGGGGGTTTTAAATATGCTTAAGTATCAAAAGTAAATGTTGTTTTTTTGCTAAAATATACTTTAGTATCAAAAGTTAGTGTATAAATCAATTCAAATTCCTTATATTAAGAAAACCAGAAAGAACAACAATCATTATTATTATTATTTATTTATAGATAGACATGGGCACACTCCAACATTCAGACATCATTTACAAACAAAGCATGTGTGTTTAGTGAGTCCGCTAGATCAGAGGCTAGCAGGGATGACCAGGGATGTTCTCTGTTTAGTGAGTCCACCAGATCAGAGGCTAGAAGGGATGACCAGGGATGTTCTCTGTTTAGTGAGTCCACCAGATCAGAGGCTAGTAGGGATGACCAGGGATGTTCTCTGTTTAGTGAGTCCGCTAGATCAGAGGCAGTAGGGATGACCAGGGATGTTCTCTGTTTAGTGAGTCCACCAGATCAGAGTGACCAGGGGATGTTTTCTTTAGATTGCGTGAATTGGACCATTTCCTGGCCTGCTAAGCATTCTTTTGGGTGTTCAGGAAAATGTTGAAGTAAAAAAGTAAAGAAAATTTCTTAAGAA
>NW_019947337.1:0-14818 GCF_002910315.2 Salvelinus sp. IW2-2015 | reverse complement strand
AAGATGCCTCTTGTTCGATTTGGGTTACCAGGATGCCCATGTTAGATTGTTGGGTTACCAGATGCCCTCTATTCGATTTGGGTTACCAGATGCCCTATGTTAAATTTGGGTTACCAGATGCCCTATGTTAAGATTTGGGTTACCAGATGCCCTCTTATTGATTTGGGTTACCAGATGCCCTATGTTATGATTTGGGTTACCAGATGCCCTCTATTCGATTTGGGTTACCAGATGCCCGTATCGTTTTGGTTATACCGAGATGCCCTATGTTCGATTTATTGAGTATTACCACAGTGCGCCTCTATTAGATTGGTTACTCAGAATAGCCCTGATTTTTACGATGCTACGATTAATTGGGTGCAGATGCATCGGTATCAGATTTTGAGGTAGTCCAGACCTGGATTGTATGGGACTTACCAGACTCTAATGTTCGATTTGGGTTACCAGACATGCACTTATCGATTTTATGAGAGTTACCAGATGCCCTCTATTGTGATTTGGGTTAACTTAGCCAATGAATTAATTTTGGAGATTATATCAGATTAGAGTAGTAAGATTATTGGGTACAGAAGCAAACTGAGTTAAGATTGAGGTTACAGATGACTCTATTAGATTTGGGTTACCAGGACTATGTTAAATTTGGGTAGAATTGAGATAGTAGAATATTAGAGTTAGATCCCTTCTTTCGATTGGGTTAGATGCCCTATTAAGATATTAGAATTGTGGGTTTACCAGATGACCATATAATCGATATTGGATTCCGGACCTATGATAATATTATGATGGATTTACCAGGTGCCTCATTCGAATTAATGGTTACACGAAATTAGAGAGGTAAGTTTAGGAGGTACAGATATGTCCCTATATAGTTTAGAAGTTTAGAGGTTAACGATTGCCCCATATATATGAGAGTATTACCAGATGCCCTATTGTTCGAATATATGGAGTTACCGATAGCATTATTATTAGCGAAATAGGGTTAAAGATATATTAGCCCGAGTCCGTATTGGGTTACCAGATGCCCTAATTATGCGAGTATTGGGGTTAGCTCAGATATTGATCTATTCAGATATATTAGAGAGTATATGACCAGATACTCTATTATGATGGGGTACCGATCACGAGAGGCGAGTTTTGAGACCAGATATGCCCTATATATAGTTATGGTTACCAGAGCCATGTTATTTGAGGTTACCAGATGCACCACTTAATTCGATATATATTTTATAGAGAGGTTACCAGATGATACTATTTAAGTTTGGGTACAGAGAGTCATGGATTCGTATTGGGTTAGATGTCACGGAGAGTTCGTTTGGGTATCATGTATGCCCTTAGTCGATTATGGGTTTTTTCAATGCACTGATAGAATATATTTGGGTATAAGGACTTTATCGATTTGGGTTACCGTGGCCCATGTTTTATTGGGTTAGATTGATGTATAGTATTATATTATTTATTATAAGACTTACCCAGAATAGCCACTCTATTCGATTTAGGGATACCAGATACACTATGTTAGATTTATGAGAGATCCGATGGCACCTCTATTACGTATATGGAGGAGGGTAATACAGTATGCCCGAGGTTCATCGTTTGGGTTATCAGAACACTAAGTATATCGATAATGAGTGGTACCAAGATGCCTCTATTTATGATTTGGAATATACAGATGCCATGAATGATGGGGTTACCAGACTGCACGGTGAGATTAGTGTGTATCAGATGCAACGGGGTCGAGTTAGGGTTAGTGCCTCAAAATAACGATAAAGGGGTTATCAGATGATTGTTAGAGGTATTGGGTATTAGATGCCCTTTTAGATTATGAGGTTATGCCAGATTGTATATGTATTGGGATTTATCCAGTTTGTTGATTGTGGGTACAGATGCATCGGTTAGATTTGAGAGTATTCAGGATGCCCATAGAGATTTGAAGTACAGAATTTTTGATTATAGTTATATAATTAGAGGATATAGATGCTAACTATGTTAGAATTGGGTTACAGTATGCCCCTAATCGATTTTGGGATTTTCTCTATGTTAAGATTATTGTGGGTTACCAGATACTACTGATAGATTTGGGTATACCAGATAGACCCTATGTTAGATGTTGGTTACCAGATGTCCTCATATAGAATTGGAGTTACCAGATGCCCGAGAGAGGAGATGTTACCAGATGATGACTTAGATAGTTACAGATGACTATTAGATTTGGGGATTAACAGAGCCTGTTCAGATGTGGAGAGATAATTACAAAGTATGCGCTCTTATATAGATTGGTTACACAGATGCCCCATAGTGTTCGTTAGGTTATCCAGATGCCCTTCTCTATTCGATATTGAGAGATTACCGTATGCCCAGGGTCCGTTTTGTGGATATTACCAGATTCCCTATGTAGATTTGGGATAGTAGCCCTTTGTTCGATTTGTGGTTACCAGATATGATTTATATTTAGATTATTAGGGTTAGTGCATACTATTGTTTGAGGTTAATCAGAAGCACGGATAGTTTATGGTAACCAGATGGACAGGAGATTATCTGTAGGGATTAACAGACCTATGTCGATTGAGGGTATAATGTAGAGCACTGTTAGATTGTGGGTTACCAGATGCCTCTATATAATTATTGGAGACCAGATAGACACTATTCGAATATATAGGAGATTATATGAAGGTATGCACCGACATAGATTCGATTTTGGGTTACATGTAGCCCCTCTAGATTTTTGGGTTATCCATATAGAGTCGATATATTTATGGGTTTACTCAGAGATGCCCAGAGATCAGTTATTGGCGGTACCAAGGTTGCACACGGTCCTGTATATACAGCGAGACTAATGGTACTTATAATAATAAGTGCCCAAGAGGAAGAAGGAGAGGTCTTATATGGTGTGATGAGAATGCCCCTATGGATTCGCCATAGCTTGTGACAAGGTTATGATAGGAGAAGGGGGGTGTCCCGGCTGTATAGTACAATATTGTACCATCAGAGTAGAGAGGTGGTGTGAACCCGGGCCAGTGAGATGAAGGCCTTTGTGATGCCATAGTGCTGCCTGGTAACCAAAAGTTACAAGTAAAGCATAGGGTGATATGTACGTAGGCTGGACCTTATATATTATTTAATAAGTCTCATCATAAATCCCTTAGCCAGCTCCCACTGACTTGGCTCCGTAGTATGGTGCTCCATTGTGGGCATTTAGGTTGGTGTAGCCCTATTAAAAGCATTTACATTCGTTTAAATATATGCACCTGAATCCCATAAGTAAAAACCACTAAAAGTGATGATAAGTCAGGTAGGTACTGGACCTTATATATTTTTTTGAATAAGCCTCCATAAATCCTCATTGCCGCCCCCACTGACTTGGGCCCATAGTATGGTGCTAAGTCGGGCATTTAGGTATGTAGCCCATTTAAAAGCATTTATCGATTTAAATATATATGCAGACCTAAAAGTGGGCACATAAAATATTCGATAGGAAAAAACATAGCCGAATTTCTGAAGAGTTCAACATAGAATATTTTCGGACCTTTTTGGTGGTAAAGCTCTATTCACTCAGGCCGGCCCCACTGACTTGGGCCCATAAGTATGGTGCTCCCAAGTCGGGCATTTAGGTGTGTAGCCATTTAAAAGCATTACATTCGATTTAAATATATGCACCACTAGGTCAGACGGGTCGGCTGGATCTCGCTAGGACGGTGCGCGGCTGAAGCATATCGAAATACGGGATGAACCGAATCCGAAAGGGGCCCCCCGATAGAGGCAATCCACATGGGGCGGGAGGAACACACCGACGAACACAGCTAATGCCGGCCGACGGTGCCCTCCCAGGTGGAAATCGATGCAAATCGGTCAGAAGAATTTTAACTCACTTGATCAACAGAGGAGAACCATGGAGACCCAACGTGAACAAGATAGAGAGAGGACTGGAGCGTCAGCCCTTACCGGGGCTAAACAACCACCAATAGGTCGCCGAAGGGTTTGGCACCTTCATAGGATAGGAAACCATGGTCATTGATGATCCAAACCCACAAGGTGATAGCTGGGATAGAGCACCTGTCCAGGACAGAGCTCAATATCCTCCACCACCAAGCTGGGACACTTGGAACAAAAGTTAGGACACATCGGGCGCCGAAGGGTTGGAATAACACCCTAAATCGGTCGCCGGCGGTAAAAGGTCCAATGGACCATGGTTCCGAGGGCTCACATCCCTCTAAAGTGTCCATTTCACCGTTTATAATCGGACAGAGTAGTTTGCCACCACCCTCAACTCTCTAGGACATGGAGTCTTGTTGTCAAAAGTCAGGTTTCTAAATCGCGCTGGTACCTGTCTGGTCCACACACCAGGGAGTGTGTCATCGCCGGACAGGCCGAATTATCGAAAAAGGGCGTGTCAATCGATTGATGTCAGTGTGCCTCGATTTTCGAGGAAAATTAAATATATTAAAACGGTAATAACTCAAAAAGTACAACTCCAATCTGGTTGAGTTTTTTTTTGCACGAAAGGGTACACATAGATGAACATTTACATATAATTATAACCGTTTTTCTATAAAACATTTTAATAGAAAATCGTGTTTTAATGTTTTGGGAAAAAATGGAAATTGCCAGTCCAATAGATTCCTATGGTTCCGAAAATATATTTACATCTGTAACTGTTGCCCATCACGAGAGAGGGTATGAGCCAAAATGTGGGACCTCTACCCATCGGGAATTGTTTTTAATCATTATTGAATATTTGGGGAATTGGTCGAAAAAGTGACAGAGTGCCACCTTCGTGCACCTGGTATTTTTTTTGGTTACCAGGCCCACATTTTATAATGGTTTAAATGTTTTATGGGCTACACCTCAATGCCCCTATGGACAACCATACTGGGCCAAGTCGTGGGGGCCGGCCTGAGGATTTGGACAAGTTATCACATCCGTGCACCTGGTGTTTTTTTCGTGCGTCCGTGCGCTGGTATTTTTTTTGGGTTACCAGGCCCACAATTTTATAATGGTTTTAAATGATTTTCGATGGGCTACACACCTCAATGCCCGCTATGGACAACCATACTGGGGCCAAGTCGTGGGGGCCGGCCTGAGATGTCTGGACAAATCCACCATCCCGTGCCCTGGTGTTTTTTTCCGTGCCTGTCCGTGCGCTGGTATTTTTTTTGGGTTACCAGGCCCACAATTTTATAATGGTTTAAATGATTTTCGATGGGCTACACACCTCAATGCCCGACTTGGGAGCACCATACTGGGGCACAAGTCAGTGGGGGCCGGCCTGAGATGTCTGGACCAATACCATCCCGTGCACCTGGTCTTGTTTTTCGTCGCCTGGTATTTTTTTTGGGTTACCAGGCCCACAATTTTATAATGGTTTAAATGTTTTCGATGGGCTACATACCTCCTAACCCGCTATGGAACAACCATACTACGGGGCCAAGTCGGTGGGGGCCGGCCTGAGGATTTATGGAGCTTTTAGAAAAAGGTCTGAATATTTTCTATGTTGGACAGCTCAGAAAAACGGCTAAGTGCCCTCTTTTGGGTTACCAGGCCCACAATTTTATAATGGTTTAAAATGATTTTAAATGGGCTACATACCTACATGCCCGCTATGGAACAACCATACTACGGGGCCAAGTCGGTGGGGGCCGGCCTGAGGATTTATGGAGCTTTTAAAAAATGTCTGACTAAATCCATCCCATCCCGTGCGCCTGGTATTTTTTTTTGGGTTACCAGGCCACAATTTATAATGGTTTAAATGATTTTCGATGGGCTACACACCTCAATGCCCGACTTGGGAGCACCATACTGGGGCACAAGTCAGTGGGGGCCGGCCTGAGATGTCTGGACCAATACCATCCGTGCACCTGGTGTTTTTTCCGTACTGTCCGTCGCTGGTATTTTTTTTGGGTTACCAGGCCCACAATTTTATAATGGTTTTAAATGTTTTCGATGGGCTACATACCTCCTACCCGCTATGGAACAACCATACTACGGGGCCAAGTCGGTGGGGGCCGGCCTGAGGATTTATGGAGCTTTTAGAAAAAGGTCTGAATATTTTCTATGTTGGACAGCTCAGAAAAACGGCTAAGTGCCCTCTTTTGGGTTACCAGGCCCACAATTTTATAATGGTTTAAAATGATTTTAAATGGGCTACATACCTACATGCCCGCTATGGAACAACCATACTACGGGGCCAAGTCGGTGGGGCCGGCCTGAGGATTTATGGAGCTTTTAGAAAATGTCTGGTACCAATCCCGCATCCCTGCGCCTGGTATTTTTTTGGGTTACCAGGCCCACAATTTTATAATGGTTTAAATGTTTTCGATGGCTACACACCTCAATGCCCGACTTGGGAGCACCATACTGGGGCACAAGTCAGTGGGGGCCGGCCTGAGATGTCTGGACCAATACCATCCTCGTGCACTGGTGTTTTTTTCCGTCGCCTGGTATTTTTTTTGGGTTACCAGGCCCACAATTTTATAATGGTTTTAAATGATTTTCGATGGCTACATACCTCCTAACCCGCTATGGAACAACCATACTACGGGGCCAAGTCGGTGGGGGCCGGCCTGAGGGATTTATGGAGCTTTTAGAAAAGGTCTGAATATTTTCTATGTTGAACTCTGAAAAACGGCTAAGTGCCCTCTTTTGGGTTACCAGGCCCACAATTTATAATGGTTTAAAATGATTTTAAATGGGCTACATACCTACATGCCCGCTATGGAACACCATACTACGGGGCAAGTCGGTGGGGGCGGCCTGAGGGATTTATGGAGCTTTTAGAAAATGTCTGACCAATCCACCATCCCGTGCGCCTGGTGATTTTTTTGGGTTACCAGGCCCACAATTTTATAATGGTTTAAATGTTTTCGATGGGCTACAACCTCTAACCCGCTATGGAACAACCATACTACGGGGCCAAGTCGGTGGGGGCCGGCCTGAGGATTTATGGAGCTTTTAGAAAAAGTCTGAATATTTTCTATGTTGGACGCTAGAAAAACGGCTATGTCCCTCTTTGGTTACCAGGCCCACAATTTTATAATGGTTTAAATGTTTAAATGGGCTACAACCTCAATGCCCGACTATGGAGCACCATACTACGGGCCAAGTCAGTGGGGCCGGCCTGAAGGATTATGGAGCTTTTAGAAAAATATATAGGTAGCTACCGACATCACCCTATGTTTTTACTTTTGGGTTACCAGGCCCACAATTTTATAATGGTTTAAATGATTTTAATGGGCTACACACCTCAATGCCGCTTGGAGCACCATACTGGGCCAAGTCGTGGGGCCGGCCTGAGGGATTTATGGAGCTTTTAGAAAAAGGTCTGAATACTTTCTATGTTGAACTTTTCAGAAAAACGGCTAAGTGCCCTCTTTTAGTTACCAGGCCCACAATTTTATAATGGTTTAAATGATTTTAATGGGCTACACACCTCAATGCCCGACATGGAGCACCATACTAACGGGCCAAGTCAGTTGGGGCCGGCCTGAGTGATTATTGGAGCTTATTAAAAAAATATATAAGGTCCAGCCTACCGACATCACCCTATGTTTTTACTTTTGGGTTACCAGGCCCACAATTTTATAATGGTTTTAAATGATTTTAAATGGGCTACACACCTCAATGRCCGKRWTGGGAGCACCATACTGCGGGCACAAGTCAGTGGGGGCCGGCCTGAGGGATTTATGGAGCTTTTAGAAAAAGGTCTGAATACTTTCTATGTTGAACTTTTCAGAAAAACGGCTAAGTGCCCTCTTTTAGGTTACCAGGCCCACAATTTTATAATGGTTTAAAATGCTTTTCGATGGGCTACACACCTCAATGCCCGCTATGGAACAACCATACTACGGGGCCAAGTCGGTGGGGGCCGGCCTGAGTGATTATTGGAGCTTTTAGAAAATGTCTGGACTAATCCACCATCCCGTGCGCCTGGTATTTTTTTTGGGTTACCAGGCCCACAATTTTATAATGGTTTTAAATGCTTTTCGATGGGCTACATACCTCCTAACCCGCTATGGAACAACCATACTGCGGGCACAAGTCGGTGGGGGCCGGCCTGAGGGATTTATGGAGCTTTTAGAAAAAAGTCAGAAAATATTCTATGTTGAACTCTTCAGAAAATCGGCTATGTTTTTTCCTATCGAAAATATTCTATGGGCCCACTTTTAGGTTACCAGGTGCTACATTGGTGTTCCGGTGCGGGGAGTGACCCACCCAAGCAGCGATGCATGAGGTGATGTTCATCCCGCAATGCCCAGGAGGACTCAGGGAGGCAGGGGACTCGGGGACGCTCGGTGGTGGCGGGGCCAGGGCAGGCCGAGCTCCAGGGAGGCTGAGGTCTGACAGACAGCGGTGGCCGAATAGGGGCCTGGGCCAGGGGCGGACCCAGGGGGGTAAGGGACCCAGGCAAGCCCAGGGAGAGTGGGGCCAGGWCGGGCATGAGCCCAGGCCGTGACCCATGGAGGAAATGGACAGCAGGGTTGGAAGGCATGTCTCTAGTATCCCGATGGTACCTGTCTGGTCCACACACCAGTGAGTGTGTCAAAATCACCCTCAGGCTGAGCCCCTGAGACATATAGGTGCCCAGATTTTCGGGAAAGAGAAAATTATAAGTGGAACCAAATTTCAAAATTTATTTTCATAAAACAAACTTTATAATTCTTAAAACTTATTTTTTAGATAAGTTATATATTTTTTTATAGTTTTAAATTTCATAAAATATATTTTTTCAATTTTTTTTTATTTTTTAACTTTTATAAATTTTCATAAAAATATATTTTTTTATATTTTGACTTTTTAGTTTTTTATGCTCGATTTATAGATACCGATATCTAAAGATGCGGGCAAAAACATACAACCACCAAGGTCGACCTCGAGCGGAAGCGAGAGAGAAACAGGTCGCAAAGTGAGCTAAGTATCGGGGGACMGGGGGGTGCTGCTGTGGTGGGRGAACACRACACAGGCCCCGAGCTCAGTCCCCACTTTGCCTGGGAAAATTGGCAAGTAATTATAGCGGGCAAGAAGTCAATAAACCAAGGGGCCTACAGACAGGACCCCGACACCTGATAATGGTGGAGTACAAACGAATACCTAAAGGCCCAAGCTTTGGGGCCGTGCCAGCAATRCGAAAAAGCGACTATAGCGGGCAAGAATCAACAAACCAAGGGGCCGGTATACAGACCTCCYTAGGTGAACCTGCGGAAGGACAGGTAACGGACTGCCAGCCYCCGGCATGGGGCTGTGCTCCGAAAACCAAACCCTGCCGGGTGGTGGGCAGGACAGGGGAACCCACGCCCCACGCCTCGCCCATCTCTCGGTGCGGGGGTCCTCGGTCTTAGCCCGGGTCCCTGCTATTCCTTTTGCCTAAGGGTTGCACCCGACCGGCTCCATCCCCTTTCCCCGTTAGCCACGGCCACAAGGCGCACCTATGGGTAGGTGAATCGGCCGCTACCGAAGGGGACTGGGGGTGCCCGGTGATCCGGGACCTCCCGAAACGGTCTCCCACTCTTAAGCGGCCTGAGTATCGCCCAGTATCCTCGCCCGGCCCCAGGAACCCATTCAACCGCTCTGCGCCCCGGCGCAGGCGGGGGTTTAATGTCTCCCTGCGGAGCACCTGGGCGCTCTCACCCACTCCGGGAACCCAATATACCGCCCGGCCCCAAAGCCCACGACGGGGGAATAATGTCTCCTCGTGAGCACCCGGAAGCTCTCTTTTAAACCTTAAACCATGTCGTGAAATATGACCACTCGCCCTGGTTCGGGGCGAGGACAGCCAAGCAAGTTCCGCCCAGGGGGCGAACAGGGCTGAAAGTGACTGAAGGCCGGAAGGGAGACACAATACGAACCAACACGCAGAGGGGAAGGGGGGGGAAAAGGAAGTTATAAACGGAGACACAACGACATCAAAGCCATTTCAGTCCAGTCCTAGCTACTAGACAACCAGGGAAAATGGCCTCGATGCGTTTCTCCTTCCAGGCTGACCAGACTGGGTTACCAAAGCTGGCACCTACGGTGGGRGTATCCGGACACCGTCAGGTCGAGCGAACAGGGTCTACCACCGCTTTCCGTCTCGGGAGCCCGGGTAGTAACAGTTACGAGACKYGAGATCGAATCAAGCTCCCCAASGGGGGAAGAGTGAATGGGCCGCCCACGGCAGCAGTCGTCGCCCCGGTGGCGCAGGGCAGAGCAGAGGAAGAGAGGTGCGTGAGAAGGAGGGTCAAGCCCCTCAAGAGGAAACGGCCAAGCGAGCCGCCGAYCGGTACAGTGGAGGTACGCGAGGCGGACAGGGCAGCGGTGGCGAGCATGGTGTGCATTGTAATCCCGTTCACGGAGGAGCACTGCGACATCTGTGGAGCAATGGTAACGTCCATTAGTGGACTGGTTGACCATTTAACAGCAYAACARAATAGGATCCAGCTGGCCTTRAAGTGCMCMAAYTGTGGGAAGGAGGACGCAAAGAGGCACTCCATCGCCTGCCACGTACCAAAATGCAAGGGAGCGCAAGTCGCAGCAGATGGCAAGCAAAAGGCCTTCTGCTGCGAGGCCTGCCCCGGAAAATTTGAAACCGCAAGCGGACTCTCGCAGCACATAAGACACAGGCATATAGACAGGTGCAATAAAGATAGGATCCGGCAAGAGGCGAAGTCAGAAAACAGGCAGGCCGGCTTGAAGAACTGGTCCCCGGAAGAAACAAGAGCACTGAAAAAGCTCAACGACATGTACATGAACACGAGAAGCCCGGAGAGACACATAGCAGAGGGGCTAGGGACGAACTCCTCAATAGAGCAAGTAGAGAGGAAGAGGCGCAAACTGTCATTCGACAGTGGGCCCACGAGAGAAAGGGGTCCCTGCTGGAGCGCCGTAGTAGCAGGACTAATGAGGCAGGCGGAGCGCCCCCCGGCTACAACGGGTGTAGAGGAAGCACTGAGGAAACACATACAGGGAGGAGGCGAGGAGGGGCCAGAGAGCAACGAGAGAGCAGGGACACCTCCACAGGGAAGAAAAAGGGAGGCAACAGACGACATGGACACAGCGGCCGCAGAGCTGGTGCGGCTGCTGGGGAAGACAGTAGGAAAACCAGTAAACAAGAAAGCAGCGAAAGGGCCACGTAAACCACAGTCGGGATGGGTGAAAAGGAGGAGGGCCATGAGAGACGAGTTTAAGCAACAGCAGAGACTATTCGAGAGTGACAAAGGGAAGCTTGGAAAACAGATCCTAGATGGCGCAACGAAGCGGGAATGTGGCATCCCAATCGAAGCCCTAACAAAGGCATATACGGAGCAATGGGGGGTGGGCGGGAAATTCGGCGGGTTGGGACAGTTCAAGTCGTCAGACAAAGCGGACAACCTACACTTCGGGTCCCCAATCACAGCCAGCGAAGTGCTGACCAACCTTAAAGCGATAAAGAAAGGCTCGGCCCCAGGCCCGGATGGCATCAACAGGACACGACTACTCGAATGGGACCCCAAAGGGGATAAACTGGCCGGTATGTTCGCAGTGTGGCAACTAGCGGGCAAAATACCGAGAATATTCAAGCAGGGAAGAACAACACTGATCCCAAAGTCAACGATAGAAGATGAGCTCCAAGAAACCGGCGGCTGGAGACCGATCACAATTGGGTCAATGGTCTTGAGACTGTTCTCAAAGATACTGACAGGTAGACTGGAAAAAGCATGCCCTATCAACCACAGACAGAGAGGCTTCATCGCCACCCCGGGGTGCGCAGAGAACCTGATGGTGCTCAACGGGGTCATGCAACAGAGTAAAAAAGAGAGAAAGGACCTAGCGGTGGTATTCATAGACTTTGCGAAGGCATTCGACACAGTCTCGCACGAACACCTCATCCACGTCCTAAGAGAGAGGGGACTGGACAGCCACGTAATCGACCTGCTGAAGGACTCATACGAAGGGGTGCGCACGACAATAACGACAAGGGAAGGAGAGACCCCCCCAATAGAGATGAAAACGGGAGTGAAGCAGGGAGACCCGATGTCCCCGCTCCTGTTCAACCTCGCGATCGACCCACTAATAAACAAACTGGAGGGCTCCGGAGAGGGATACATGTTCGACGGGACGAAGGTAACCACTCTAGCATTCGCTGACGACCTGGTACTCATGAGCGACTCATGGGCGGGCATGCAGCATAACATCAACATAGTAGAGACGTTCTGCAAATTGGCAGGTCTGCGCGTGCAGCCGAAGAAATGCCACGGGCTCATGGTAAGACGAGGTGGCACGGCATTCACCATCAACAACTGCCAGCAGTGGGCAATTGGAGGCGAAAGACTGACCTAATCGACCCGGAGAAATCAGAAAAGTACCTGGGCATGAAAATCAACCCATGGGTGGGGGTCACAAAGGCGGACCTGAGGAGACAAATGGCCGAGTGGATCCAAAAGATCGACCACTCGGCCCTAAAACCCAGTCAGAAGGTGACCATACTCAACACAATTGCCGTCCCCCGGGCGATATATACAATGGACCACGGGGACATCGGGAAGGTCGATCTCGCCTCCCTAGATATGCTGGTGAAGACAGCAGTGAAGGAGTGGCTACACCTGCCACCATCCACGTGCGACGGCCTGCTCTATGCCCGGAACAAAGATGGGGGGCTGGGCCTAATAAAACTGGCAAGCGCGGTACCAGCCATGCAGGCACGGAGAATACTCAACCTATCAGTGTCATCAGACCCGCTGACCAGGGCGGTGACAGCATACACAACGCCCCAGGAGGAATACGAGAAACGATGGGTGCGAGCAGGAGGCGATAGAGAACAAACCCCAAAGATGGGTGAAAAGAGAAGGGCGGCCCGAGCCGCGGAAAAAGGGCCAAGTGCAAGAGAGTCAGAGGATGCAGAAATAACGGGAAGGCAAGCAGGAAACAAGCCCGGCGACTGGAGACGCAGGGAATTCGAGGGCTGGGCCGCCCTGCCAGTACAAGGAGATGGAATAGGCACATTCCACAATGACGAAATCAGCAACAGCTGGCTCGCAGACCCATCGACCGCAGGGTTCAGGGAGCGGCACTATATGGCGGCCCTGCAGCTAAGGGCGAACGTCTATCCCACTAAGGAAGCGTTGGCTCGAGGGCGCAGCAAGGACAAGGCATCATGCAGAAGGTGCGACCACAGACTGGAAACTACGTCCCACATCCTAGGACAGTGTCCAGGAGTAAAAGCAGCCAGACTAAGGAGACACGACCTAATCTGCGAGCTGCTCGCAGAGGAAGCCAAAAAGACGGGATGGACAGTGTCTAAAGAACTGAGAGTGACAACGGCCGACGGGGGACTGAGAGTCCCAGACCTATTATTCGTAAAGGGCAGACTGGGCGTGGTGGCGGACGTGACAGTGAGATACGAGAGAAACGAGGACACCCTCGAGAAGGGAAGGATAGAAAAAGTGGAGAAATACCTCCCAATCGCCCCAATCATCGCAAAAAAGTTCAACCTCAGCAGGGTGCTGGTCTACGGCTTCCCGATGGGAGGCCGCGGGAAGTGGCCCACCTCAAACTTCGACCTACTGAGGACACTGGGCCTATCTAAATCGCAAAGCGCGAGAATTACGGCTCTGATCAGTAGACGAACCCTGCTGTATTCACTGGACATCCTAAAGGCCTTTGGCCTAGAATGCAAGACCGGGACAAATTGATTATAGCGGGCAAGAAATCAATAAACCAAGGTGCCTGTAGATAGGACCCCGACACCCAATAATGGTGGAGTACACACAATATTCGAAGGTCCCAGCCATGGGGCCGTGCCACAATTGACAAAGAGATTATAGCGGGCAAGAAATCATTGAATCAAGGGGCCTGTAGACAGGACCCCGACACCCAATAATGGTGGAGTACAAATAAATATTTTAAGGCCCAAGCTATGGGGCCGTGCCAGCATTCGGAAAAAGTCACTATAGCGGGCAAGAATCAATGAACCATGAGAACGGTAGAGGGCGGCTCGGCGGGACTGCTGAGGATGAGCCTCGGCTCTACCTCCCTCCCCCAGGCGCCCATCCCTTCCTTTCCCGTCCCGGGAGGAGCCTGTAAACAGGACCCCGACACCACCTAATATTTGCACGCTGAGCGTGAGGAGCATGAGTCCGGGTCGAGAGATCTGCCCCTAGGATTTCTTTCACTTTGACATCCAGGTTACACCAACCCGGCGAGCTTGACAGTTCTACGTTATCTAGGCAGCGCATCTGCCGCCTTCCTACCGACCGGGGAGCCTTACTTCACGCTATAACCACGATGCAACACACTCGTGGATTCAAAGTTCCCCTGTCATCCTCACGCATCTAGCTCTAACCCAGCCTTAGTGAACCGGTACGAATTTCGGCAGAGATCAACGGACTTCCCTACTAACGGGCCCTTTTTACGCTACGTGTCGTGATGGAAAGCGGGTAAGTGGACTTCGGTGGTTCCTTGATCCGGCCGTACTCCTCGGACTGCCGCGTTAGAGACGGCGTTACGCGGCCAGGAGCAAAAACTCCCTATTAGTCGGCCCAATGGAGAAACCTGGGAGACCTGTCCTCGGAGTTGCCCTTCCTCTGAGCTGTACCGGATCAGATAAGAAGATTTCACCAGGTACCCAACCCGCTGGCGGCGCCTTTTTCCGGCTGTCAGGAAGCGCATCCTGTGTCACCTAGCTCAGTCTCGACTGTTTCTCTCTCGGTTCCGCTCGAGATCGCTTCGCACCCTTATTGGGTGTCGGGGTCCGTTTACTGGCCCCTTGGTTTTATTGTAATTCTTGCCCGCTATATTCATTTTTTCCGATTGCTGGCACGGCCCCATCGCTATTGGGCCTTGCTGTAATTTTCTTGTACTCCAACCATTATTG